>NW_027365659.1:0-100260 GCF_046119375.1 Phyllobates terribilis | reverse complement strand
AAACACCAAAATCAGAAACTGTCACATTAAAAGAAAACAACGTAAGAAATTAAAGAAAAAGTCAAAAATCCAAAAAGGTACATTTCTAACAAACAGTCAAAGGTCAATAAATCCAGTTTACCCTCCTTTCGGGTGTTTTTTTTTTTTGTTTTTTTAATTTTCTTCTTATTTATTTAAAAAAATATTAGAAAAAAAAAAAAAAAGAAAATTAGATTTTTGATCAGTTTCTGTAAAGTGCATTTTTTTAAGGTGCTTTAAAATGAGTGCATTATGTTTAGGGGAGTGGGGGAGGGAACACACGTTCTCCCCCTCCTCCCTGGCTCTGGGTGGGATTACACCCACCCCCTCCTTTTCTAAGTCTCTGCCCCCCTCGTGCGGAGGGAAGGGTAAAGTTTGCAGTGCAGAACAACTGCCGAAAACAAGAGAAGAAGTCGGCAGCTTAGGTAAAGATGGCGTCAGAGGAAGACGAGCGCCTCAGTAGTCGTCGATGGCTTCCATCTCGTTAGGGGAGCCGTGTAGGGAGTAACCTGGGGGAAAGACAACAATCGTCACTATAGCAACGGCTGGACCTTAGCAACTGGCCCCGAACAACTTCTCCAGCGCCCCCTAGCCTGAAGGACGAATTGCACACTACGGGCATGGGCCATTATGGCGGGCAGGGGGTCTGCTATGGGGCCGCTGACAGGGCAGGGGGTCACATATTAAAGGGCCGCTGACAGCGCCGGGGGCACGGGACCACCTACCCAGGATGCTGGGGTCTGAGTGTAACATGTGGATGCGCCTCTTCATCTTGCTGCTCTGGACGTCGTATCCGCTGCTCGGCTTGGAATTCTGGGGTGGTGGAAACATGGAGGGCGCTAACCAGGCGGCTTCCTGCAGGGGGAGAGAGCGAGCGGGAGGCATCATGGCGTGGCACGGCTACTCCTCACTTTACACAGTCTCCATACCGTGCACGCAGCTTTGGGTGTGACTGGAGGACGCACCTGCTGACGTTGGCTGGCTTTGTACTTTGCTCGTCGTTCTAAGAACTGTTTAGCGAATTCTTTGGCTTCAAGTGTTTCCCCAAGACAGGAGCGGATGTAATCATGGACGTCGTACGGAGACTCGAGCTCCTTCAGGAAGGCCACTAATGTGGGGACTGTGGAGAGAGGACAGTGTTAGGAGGAGGGCGGCGGCAGAGGAGCAGCGGCAGAAGAGCGGCGGCAGAAGAGCGGCGGCAGAGGGAGGCGGCAGAGGAGCGGACAGAGGGGCGGACAGAGGGGCGGACAGAGGGGCGGACAGAGGGGCGGACAGAGGGGCGGACAGAGGGGCGGACAGAGGGGCGGCGGCAGAGGAGCGGCGGCAGAGGAGCAGCGGCAGAGGAGCAGCGGCAGAGGGGCGGCCACAGAGGGCGGCCACAGAGGGCGGCCACAGAGGAGCGGCCACAGAGGGGCGGCAGAGGAGCGGCGGCAGAAGAGCGGCGGCAGAAGAGCGGCGGCAGAGGAGCGGACAGAGGGGCGGACAGAGGGGCGGACAGAGGGGCGGACAGAGGGGCGGACAGAGGGGCGGACAGAGGGGCGGCGGCAGAGGAGCGGCGGCAGAGGAGCGGCGGCAGAGGAGCGGCGGCAGAGGAGCAGCGGCAGAGGGGCGGCCACAGAGGGCGGCCACAGAGGGCGGCCACAGAGGGCGGCCACAGAGGGCGGCCACAGAGGGCGGCCACAGAGGGCGGCCACAGAGGGCGGCCACAGAGGAGCGGCCACAGAGGGGCGGCAGAGGAGCGGCGGCAGAGGGGCGGCAGAGGAGCGGCGGCAGAGGGGCGGCCACAGAGGGCGGCCACAGAGGGCGGCAGAGGAGCGGCCACAGAGGAGCTGCCACAGAGGGCGGCCGCAGAGGGCGGCCGAGGAGCGGCCGCAGAGGAGCTGCCGCAGAGGAGCTGCCGCAGAGGAGCGGCCGCAGAGGAGCGGCCGCAGAGGAGCGGCCGCAGAGGGGCGGCCGCAGAGGGCGGCCGCAGAGGGCGGCCGAGGAGCTGCCACAGAGGAGCGGCCACAGAGGAGCGGCCGCAGAGGAGCGGCCGCAGAGGAGCGGCCGCAGAGGAGCGGCCGCAGAGGGGCGGCAGGTTCGCAGAGGGGCGGCCGCAGAGGGGCGGCCGCAGAGGGGCGGCCGCGGAGGGGCGGCCGCGGAGGGGCGGCCGCGGAGGGGCGGCCGCGGAGGGGCGGCCGCGGAGGGGCGGCCGCGGAGGGGCGGCCGCGGAGGGGCGGCCGCGGAGGGGCGGCCGCGGAGGGGCGGCCGCGGAGGGGCGGCCGCGGAGGGGCGGCCGCGGAGGGGCGGCCGCGGAGGGGCGGCCGCGGAGGGGCGGCCGCGGAGGGGCGGCCGCGGAGGGGCGGCCGCGGAGGGGCGGCCGCGGAGGGGCGGCCGCGGAGGGGCGGCCGCGGAGGGGCGGCCGCGGAGGGGCGGCCACAGAGGGGCGGCCACAGAGGGGCGGCCACAGAGGGGCGGCCACAGAGGAGCGGCAGAGTAGCGATCACAGAGCACGGCGCAGTATCTCACCGTCCAGGTTGTTGGATGTGTTCAGGATGTGTAACATTTGCTCGCACCACTGAGTGAATCCATCTGAAGGCTTAATTCCCTGCAGTAGTTTCAGGAGCTTCTCCTCGTCATCTGTTTTCTTGCGCCGGGCGGAAACAGCATAAGAGTCACTGGGGGTGAGAGGAGTGACGCAGGGTTACCGGGGGTGGGGATGAGAGGAGTGACGCAGGGTTACCGGGGGTGGGGATGAGAGGAGTGACGCAGGGTTACCGGGGGTGGGGATGAGAGGAGTGACGCAGGGTTACCGGGGGTGGGGATGAGAGGAGTGACGCAGGGTTACCGGGGGTGGGGATGAGAGGAGTGACGCAGGGTTACCGGGGGTGGGGATGAGAGGAGTGACGCAGGGTTACCGGGGGTGGGGATGAGAGGAGTGACGCAGGGTTACCGGGGGTGGGGATGAGAGGAGTGACGCAGGGTTACCGGGGGTGGGGATGAGAGGAGTGACGCAGGGTTACCGGGGGTGGGGATGAGAGGAGTGACGCAGGGTTACCGGGAGTGGGGATGAGAGGAGTGACGCAGGGTTACCGGAGGTGGGGATGAGAGGAGTGACGCAGGGTTACCGGGGGTGGGGATGAGAAGAGTGACGCAGGGTTACCGGGGGTGGGGATGAGAGGAGTGACGCAGGGTTACCGGGGGTGGGGATGAGAGGAGTGACGCAGGGTTACCGGGGGTGGGGATGAGAGGAGTGACGCAGGGTTACCGGGGGTGGGGATGAGAGGAGTGACGCAGGGTGACCGGGGGTGGGGATGAGAGGAGTGACGCAGGGTTACCGGGGGTGGGGATGAGAGGAGTGACGCAGGGTTACCGGGGGTGGGGATGAGAGGAGTGACGCAGGGTTACCGGGGGTGGGGATGAGAGGAGTGACGCAGGGTTACCGGGGGTGGGGATGAGAGGAGTGACGCAGGGTTACCGGGGGTGGGGATGAGAGGAGTGACGCAGGGTTACCGGGGGTGGGGATGAGAGGAGTGACGCAGGATTACCGGGGGTGGGGATGAGAGGAGTGACGCAGGGTTACCGGGGGTGGGGATGAGAGGAGTGACGCAGGGTTACCGGGGGTGGGGATGAGAGGAGTGACGCAGGGTTACCGGGGGTGGGGATGAGAGGAGTGACGCAGGGTTACCGAGGGTGGGGATGAGAGGAGTGACGCAGGGTTACCGGGGGTGGGTGGAGTGACGCAGGGTTACCGGGGGCGGGTGGAGTGACGCAGGGTTACCGGGGGCGGGTGGAGTGACGCAGGGTTACCGGGGGCGGGAGGAGTGACGCAGGGTTACCGGGGGCGGGAGGAGTGACGCAGGGTTACCGGGGGCGGGTGGAGTGACGCAGGGTTACGAGGGTATAGCGGCACGGGAAGTGGACAGTACTCACGTCAGTGATGGGCTACTTCTGCTGTTCCTTAGGCCTCTGCTACTCGCCCCAGTTTTGACACTTTCCTCCCAGGGGCTCTTCTCCAGCCCGCCCCACAGAGATCCTGAGTCAGACCCCCACTGTGAGGGAATGATGGGGGCACCAGACATCCCAAGACCTCCATGCTGTGGAGGAGGACAAAGTCAATGCCAATGTAGCCACACGAGCCCGGTGATCCGACAGCCACATCCACCAGCAACCCACCGTTCTTGACGACTGCGCTCTCTGCTTCAGCATCTGCCCCTCGCGCTCCTGCATTTCCAGCATGGCTTTGAGAGAGACCCCTTTCCCGTGAGTGGACCACATCGGCGATGAGGACGACGACTGCCCGCTCTGCTGGATCAGCTTCAGAAGCAGTTCTTGCTGTTGACGACACTGGAGAAAGCAGAGGGATCAGGACCTCTGTGTAAGGAAGCTGCAGGGTCCGGGGAGAGAACGAGGACCACTCACCTGCTTCCTCCTGTACATCTCCTCCTCGTCCCGGCGCTTCTGCTCCTCCTGGCGTCGTTTCTCCTCCCTCCTCTTCCTCTCTTCCTCCTCTCTCTTGGCCCTGAGTTCTGCTTCTCTGCGCTCCTGCAACTGAGAGCCCCCGTTATAAGTACCGCGCAGCCCCCCATGCCCACCGTGTCCATGTGCAGACGTCGATACCTTCTGTTGCAGTTGCAGCTGCTCCAATATTGGCCCCTGAGATACGGCAGTCACTGGCAGGTCCCACAGCGCGGAGTCCCCACCTGGCGGAGGACAGAGGGTTAATGGCCGGATGGCGGGGTCTGTGCCCCCCGGGCAGACCTCAAGCCGGAGCCTCGCCACTTACCTGCTGTCGGTGTGTTTGAGGTATTCAGATCCCATAAGGATCCAGTGTCTGGCACAGAGAGAGATCGGTTCATAGAGGGGAGGAGGGCAGAGTCGGACCCCCTGCAGGATGGCACAGAAGAGTTAACAGACAGAAGTCCGGACACATCAACCAGAGAGAGGACAGAGTAAGGAGGAGGTAGGGCTCAAGCAAGGGAGGTCCTCCTGTCCGCCCTGGGGGAGCCAGGGGCTGCGCTCAGCCTGACACTACTGTGGGGGGCTTTACAAGCAGCAACTACCCCCATCATGCTCTACGGGATGCATGCAGATTATTAACCCCGCATGCAGAACATTTATCCAACCCGTCAGCGCCCAGCTCAGTCCGTATACATAACAGAAGGCGTCAGTCACTGACTAGTGTCTGTAGCGGGAGTAGTAACAGGCCTGACGGGTGGAAGGACGACACTACCTGGATTTTGAGGGGTTCAGTTGCTGGAGAAACAGTGTCAACTGCTGCTGTTGCTGAGCGGTTAGATCACTGGTTTTCTGCTGAGAGTACTGCTGCCTGCAGGCGACACAGAGCATTACAGATCTGCGGGACGAGCATACGCTGCAGGGGGTGAAGGCGCTCAGACGATGAGTGGGACGAGCCTACGCTGCAGGGGGTGAAGGCGCTCAGACGATGAGCGGGACGAGCCTACGCTGCAGGGAGTAAAGGAGTACAGAGACGAGCCTACGCTGCAGGGGGTGAAGGAGCTCAGACGATGAGCGGGACGAGCCTACGCTGCAGGGGGTGAAGGAGCTCAGACGATGAGCGGGGCGAGCCTACGCTGCAGGGGGTGAAGGAGCTCAGACGATGAGCGGGACGAGCCTACGCTGCAGGGGGTGAAGGAGCTCAGACGATGAGCGGGACGAGCCTACGCTGCAGGGGGTGAAGGAGCTCAGACGATGAGCGGGACGAGCCTACGCTGCAGGGGGTGAAGGCGCTCAGACGATGAGCGGGACGAGCCTACGCTGCAGGGGGTGAAGGCGCTCAGACGATGAGCGGGACGAGCCTACGCTGCAGGGGGTGAAGGCGCTCAGACAATGAGCGGGACGAGCCTACGCTGCAGGGGGTGAAGGAGTACAGAGACGAGCCTACGCTGCAGAGAGTGAAGGTGCTCAGACGATGAGCGGGACGAGCCTACGCTGCAGGGGGTGAAGGAGCTCAGACGATGAGCGGGACGAGCCTACGCTGCAGGGAGTGAAGGCGCTCAGACGATCAGCGGGACGAGCCTACGCTGCAGGGAGTGAAGGCGCTCAGACGATCAGCGGGACGAGCCTACGCTACATGGGGTGAAGGCGCTCAGACGATGAGCGGGACGAGCCTAGGCTGCAGGGGGTGAAGGCGCTCAGACGATCAGCGGGATGAGCCTACGCTGCAGGGGGTGAAGGCGCTCAGACGATCAGTGGGATGAGCCTACGCTGCAGGGGGTGAAGGAGCTCAGACGATGAGCGGGACGAGCCTACGCTGCAGGGGGTGAAGGTGCTCAGACGATGAGCGGGACGAGCCTACGCTGCAGGGAGTGAAGGCGCTCAGACGATCAGCGGGACGAGCCTACGCTGCAGGGGGTGAAGGCGCTCAGACGATCAGCGGGATGAGCCTACGCTGCAGGGGGTGAAGGCGCTCAGACGATCAGTGGGATGAGCCAACGCTGCAGGGGGTGAAGGAGCTCAGACGATGAGCGGGACGAGCCTACGCTGCAGGGGGTGAAGGTGCTCAGACGATGAGCGGGACGAGCCTACGCTGCAGGGGGTGAAGGCGCTCAGACGATGAGCGGGACGAGCCTACGCTGCAGGGGGTGAAGGCGCTCAGACGATGAGCGGGACGAGCCTACGCTGCAGGGGGTGAAGGCGCTCAGACGATCAGCGGGACGAGCCTAGGCTGCAGGGGGTGAAGGCGCTCAGACGATCAGGGGGACGAGCCTACGCTGCAGGGGGTAAAGGTGCTCAGACGATGAGCCTACGCTGCAGGGAGTGAAGGTGCTCAGACGAGCGGGACGAGCCTACGCTGCAGGGAGTAAAAGTGCTCAGACGATGAGCGGGACGAGCCTAAACTGCAGGGGGTAAAGGCGCTCAGACGAAGAGCCTATGCTGCAGGAATAATGGGGCGTAGAGACGATGTGTGGGAAGAGCCTATGCTGCAGGAATAATGGGGCACAGACGATGTGCAGGAAGAGCCTATGCTGCAGGAATAATGGGGCACAGACGATGTGCAGGAAGAGCCTATGCTGCAGGAATAATGGGGTGTAGAGACGATGTGCAGGAAGAGCCTATGCTGCAGGAATAATGGGGCGTAGAGACGATGTGCAGGAAGAGCCTATGCTGCAGGAATAATGGGGTGTAGAGACGATGTGCGGGAAGAGCCTATGCTGCAGGAATAATGGGGCGTAGAGACGATGTGCGGGAAGAGCCTATGCTGCAGGAATAATGGGGCGTAGAGACGATGTGTGGGAAGAGCCTATGCTGCAGGAATAATGGGGCACAGACGATGTGCAGGAAGAGCCTATGCTGCAGGAATAATGGGGCACAGACGATGTGTGGGAAGAGCCTATGCTGCAGGAATAATGGGGTGTAGAGACGATGTGCAGGAAGAGCCTATGCTGCAGGAATAATGGGGCACAGACGATGTGTGGGAAGAGCCTATGCTGCAGGAATAATGGGGCGTAGAGACGATGTGTGGGAAGAGCCTATGCTGCAGGAATAATGGGGCGTAGAGACCATGTGCGGGAAGAGCCTATGCTGCAGGAATAATGGAGCACAGACGATGTGCAGGAAGAGCCTATGCTGCAGGAATAATGGGGTGTAGAGACGATGTGCAGGAAGAGCCTATGCTGCAGGAATAATGGGGTGTAGAGACGATGTGCAGGAAGAGCCTATGCTGCAGGAATAATGGGGTGTAAAGACGATGTGTGGGAAGAGCCTATGCTGCAGGAATAATGGGGCGTAGAGATTATGTGCAGGAAGAGCCTATGCTGCAGGAATAATGGGGTGTAAAGACAATGTGCGGGAAGAGCCTATGCTGCAGGAATAATGGGGCACAGACGATGTGTGGGAAGAGCCTATGCTGCAGGAATAATGGGGCGCAGAGACGATGTGCAGGAAGAGCCTATGCTGCAGGAATAATGGGGTGTAGAGACGATGTGTGGGAAGAGCCTATGCTGCAGGAATAATGGGGCGTAGAGACGATGTGCAGGAAGAGCCTATGCTGCAGGAATAATGGGGCGTAGAGACAATGTGCAGGAAGAGCCTATGCTGCAGGAATAATGGGGCACAGACGATGTGCGGGAAGAGCCTATGCTGCAGGAATAATGGGGCATAGAGACAATGTGCGGGAAGAGCCTATGCTGCAGGAATAATGGGGCACAGACGATGTGCGGGAAGAGCCTATGCTGCAGGAATAATGGGGCACAGACGATGTGCGGGAAGAGCCTATGCTGCAGGAATAATGGGGCGTAGAGACAATGTGCAGGAAGAGCCTATGCTGCAGGAATAATGGGGCACAGACGATGTGCGGGAAGAGCCTATGCTGCAGGAATAATGGGGCACAGAGACAATGTGCGGGAAGAGCCTATGCTGCAGGAATAATGGGGCGTAGAGACGATGTGCAGGAAGAGCCTATGCTGCAGGAATAATGGGGCGTAGACACAATGTGCGGGAAGAGCCTATGCTGCAGGAATAATGGGGCGCAGACGATGTGTGGGAAGAGCCTATGCTGCAGGAATAATGGGGCGTACAGACGATGTGCGGGAAGAGCCTATGCTGCAGGAATAATGGGGCGTAGAGACGATGTGCGGGAAGAGCCTATGCTGCAGGAATAATGGGGCGTAGAGACGATGTGCAGGAAGAGCCTATGCTGCAGGAATAATGGGGCACAGACGATGTGCGGGAAGAGCCTATGCTGCAGGAATAATGGGGTGTAGAGACGATGTGTGGGAAGAGCCTATGCTGCAGGAATAATGGGGTGTAGAGACGATGTGTGGGAAGAGCCTATGCTGCAGGAATAATGGGGTGTAGAGACGATGTGTGGGAAGAGCCTATGCTGCAGGAATAATGGGGCGTAGAGACTATGTGCAGGAAGAGCCTATGCTGCAGGAATAATGGGGCGTAGAGACGATGTGTGGGAAGAGCCTATGCTGCAGGAATAATGGGGCGTAGAGACGATGTGTGGGAAGAGCCTATGCTGCAGGAATAATGGGGCGTAGAGACGATGTGTGGGAAGAGCCTATGCTGCAGGAATAATGGGGCACAGACGATGTGCAGGAAGAGCCTATGCTGCAGGAATAATGGGGCACAGACGATGTGCAGGAAGAGCCTATGCTGCAGGAATAATGGGGCGTAGAGACGATGTGTGGGAAGAGCCTATGCTGCAGGAATAATGGGGTGTAGAGACGATGTGTGGGAAGAGCCTATGCTGCAGGAATAATGGGGCACAGACGATGTGCAGGAAGAGCCTATGCTGCAGGAATAATGGGGCGTAGAGACGATGTGTGGGAAGAGCCTATGCTGCAGGAATAATGGGGCGTAGAGACGATGTGTGGGAAGAGCCTATGCTGCAGGAATAATGGGGTGTAGAGACGATGTGTGGGAAGAGCCTATGCTGCAGGAATAATGGGGCGCAGACGATGTGCGGGAAGAGCCTATGCTGCAGGAATAATGGGGCGCAGACGATGTGCGGGAAGAGCCTATGCTGCAGGAATAATGGGGCGCAGACGATGTGCGGGAAGAGCCTATGCTGCAGGAATAATGGGGCGTAGAGACGATGTGTGGGAAGAGCCTATGCTGCAGGAATAATGGGGTGTAGAGACGATGTGAGGGAAGAGCCTATGCTGCAGGAATAATGGGGCGTAGAGACTATGTGCGGGAAGAGCCTATGCTGCAGGAATAATGGGGCGCAGACGATGTGCGGGAAGAGCCTATGCTGCAGGAATAATGGGGTGTAGAGACGATGTGCGGGAAGAGCCTATGCTGCAGGAATAATGGGGCACAGAGACGATGTGTGGGAAGAGCCTATGCTGCAGGAATAATGGGGCGTAGAGACGATGTGTGGGAAGAGCCTATGCTGCAGGAATAATGGGGCACAGACGATGTGTGGGAAGAGCCTATGCTGCAGGAATAATGGGGCGTAGAGACGATGTGCGGGAAGAGCCTATGCTGCAGGAATAATGGGGCACAGAGACGATGTGTGGGAAGAGCCTATGCTGCAGGAATAATGGGGCGTAGAGACGATGTGCAGGAAGAGCCTATGCTGCAGGAATAATGGGGCACAGACGATGTGTGGGAAGAGCCTATGCTGCAGGAATAATGGGGCACAGACGATGTGCAGGAAGAGCCTATGCTGCAGGAATAATGGGGTGTAGAGACGATGTGTGGGAAGAGCCTATGCTGCAGGAATAATGGGGTGTAGAGACGATGTGCGGGAAGAACCTATGCTGCAGGAATAATGGGGCACAGAGACGATGTGTGGGAAGAGCCTATGCTGCAGGAATAATGGGGCACAGAGACGATGTGCGGGAAGAGCCTATGCTGCAGGAATAATGGGGCGCAGACGATGTGTGGGAAGAGCCTATGCTGCAGGAATAATGGGGTGTAGAGACGATGTGTGGGAAGAGCCTATGCTGCAGGAATAATGGGGCGTAGAGACTATGTGTGGGAAGAGCCTATGCTGCAGGAATAATGGGGTGTAGAGACGATGTGCGGGAAGAGCCTATGCTGCAGGAATAATGGGGCGTAGAGACGATGTGTGGGAAGAGCCTATGCTGCAGGAATAATGGGGCGTAGAGACGATGTGCGGGAAGAGCCTATGCTGCAGGAATAATGGGGCGTAGAGACGATGTGTGGGAAGAGCCTATGCTGCAGGAATAATGGGGCGTAGAGACGATGTGCGGGAAGAGCCTATGCTGCAGGAATAATGGGGCGTAGAGACGATGTGTGGGAAGAGCCTATGCTGCAGGAATAATGGGGCGTAGAGACGATGTGCAGGAAGAGCCTATGCTGCAGGAATAATGGGGCGCAGACGATGTGTGGGAAGAGCCTATGCTGCAGGAATAATGGGGCGTACAGACGATGTGCAGGAAGAGCCTATGCTGCAGGAATAATGGGGTGTAGAGACGATGTGCGGGAAGAGCCTATGCTGCAGGAATAATGGGGCATAGAGACGATGTGTGGGAAGAGCCTATGCTGCAGGAATAATGGGGCATAGAGACGATGTGTGGGAAGAGCCTATGCTGCAGGAATAATGGGGCGTACAGACGATGTGCAGGAAGAGCCTATGCTGCAGGAATAATGGGGCGCAGACGATGTGTGGGAAGAGCCTATGCTGCAGGAATAATGGGGCGCAGACGATGTGCAGGAAGAGCCTATGCTGCAGGAATAATGGGGTGTAGAGACGATGTGCGGGAAGAGCCTATGCTGCAGGAATAATGGGGCATAGAGACGATGTGTGGGAAGAGCCTATGCTGCAGGAATAATGGGGCATAGAGACGATGTGCAGGAAGAGCCTATGCTGCAGGAATAATGGGGCGTAGAGACGATGTGTGGGAAGAGCCTATGCTGCAGGAATAATGGGGCATAGAGACGATGTGTGGGAAGAGCCTATGCTGCAGGAATAATGGGGCGTACAGACGATGTGAGGGAAGAGCCTATGCTGCAGGAATAATGGGGCACAGACGATGTGCGGGAAGAGCCTATGCTGCAGGAATAATGGGGCGCAGACGATGTGTGGGAAGAGCCTATGCTGCAGGAATAATGGGGCGTACAGACGATGTGCAGGAAGAGCCTATGCTGCAGGAATAATGGGGCGCAGACGATGTGCAGGAAGAGCCTATGCTGCAGGAATAATGGGGTGTAGAGACGATGTGTGGGAAGAGCCTATGCTGCAGGAATAATGGGGCACAGAGACGATGTGCGGGAAGAGCCTATGCTGCAGGAATAATGGGGCACAGACGATGTGCGGGAAGAGCCTATGCTGCAGGAATAATGGGGCACAGACGATGTGCAGGAAGAGCCTATGCTGCAGGAATAATGGGGTGTAGAGACGATGTGCGGGAAGAGCCTATGCTGCAGGAATAATGGGGTGTAGAGACGATGTGTGGGAAGAGCCTATGCTGCAGGAATAATGGGGCGTAGAGACGATGTGCAGGAAGAGCCTATGCTGCAGGAATAATGGGGTGTAGAGACGATGTGTGGGAAGAGCCTATGCTGCAGGAATAATGGGGCACAGAGACGATGTGCAGGAAGAGCCTATGCTGCAGGAATAATGGGGTGTAGAGACGATGTGTGGGAAGAGCCTATGCTGCAGGAATAATGGGGCGTAGAGACAATGTGCAGGAAGAGCCTATGCTGCAGGAATAATGGGGCACAGAGACGATGTGCAGGAAGAGCCTATGCTGCAGGAATAATGGGGTGTAGAGACGATGTGCGGGAAGAGCCTATGCTGCAGGAATAATGGGGTGTAGAGACGATGTGTGGGAAGAGCCTATGCTGCAGGAATAATGGGGCGTACAGACGATGTGCAGGAAGAGCCTATGCTGCAGGAATAATGGGGCGCAGACGATGTGTGGGAAGAGCCTATGCTGCAGGAATAATGGGGCGTAGAGACGATGTGCAGAAAGAGCCTATGCTGCAGGAATAATGGGGTGTAGAGACGATGTGCAGGAAGAGCCTATGCTGCAGGAATAATGGGGTGTAAAGACAATGTGCGGGAAGAGCCTATGCTGCAGGAATAATGGGGCGTAGAGACGATGTGCAGGAAGAGCCTATGCTGCAGGAATAATGGGGCGTAGAGACGATGTGTGGGAAGAGCCTATGCTGCAGGAATAATGGGGCGTAGAGACGATGTGTGGGAAGAGCCTATGCTGCAGGAATAATGGGGCGTAGAGACGATGTGCAGGAAGAGCCTATGCTGCAGGAATAATGGGGTGTAGAGACGATGTGCGGGAAGAGCCTATGCTGCAGGAATAATGGGGCGTACAGACGATGTGCAGGAAGAGCCTATGCTGCAGGAATAATGGGGTGTAGACACGATGTGCAGGAAGAGCCTATGCTGCAGGAATAATAGGGTGTAGAGACGATGTGCAGGAAGAGCCTATGCTGCAGGAATAATGGGGTGTAGAGACGATGTGCGGGAAGAGCCTATGCTGCAGGAATAATGGGGTGTAGAGACGATGTGTGGGAAGAGCCTATGCTGCAGGAATAATGGGGCACAGAGATGATGTGCAGGAAGAGCCTATGCTGCAGGAATAATGGGGCGTAGAGACGATGTGTGGGAAGAGCCTATGCTGCAGGAATAATGGGGTGTAGAGACGATGTGCAGGAAGAGCCTATGCTGCAGGAATAATGGGGCGTAGAGACGATGTGCAGGAAGAGCCTATGCTGCAGGAATAATGGGGTGTAGAGACGATGTGTGGGAAGAGCCTATGCTGCAGGAATAATGGGGCACAGAGACGATGTGCAGGAAGAGCCTATGCTGCAGGAATAATGGGGTGTAGAGACGATGTGCGGGAAGAGCCTATGCTGCAGGAATAATGGGGTGTAGAGACGATGTGCAAGAAGAGCCTATGCTGCAGGAATAATGGGGCACAGAGACGATGTGCAGGAAGAGCCTATGCTGCAGGAATAATGGGGCACAGACGATGTGTGGGAAGAGCCTATGCTGCAGGAATAATGGGGTGTAGAGACGATGTGCAAGAAGAGCCTATGCTGCAGGAATAATGGGGCACAGAGACGATGTGCAGGAAGAGCCTATGCTGCAGGAATAATGGGGCACAGACGATGTGCAGGAAGAGCCTATGCTGCAGGAATAATGGGGTGTAGAGACGATGTGCAAGAAGAGCCTATGCTGCAGGAATAATGGGGCACAGAGACGATGTGCAGGAAGAGCCTATGCTGCAGGAATAATGGGGCACAGACGATGTGTGGGAAGAGCCTATGCTGCAGGAATAATGGGGCGTAGAGACGATGTGCAGGAAGAGCCTATGCTGCAGGAATAATGGGGTGTAGAGACGATGTGCGGGAAGAGCCTATGCTGCAGGAATAATGGGGCATAGAGACGATGTGTGGGAAGAGCCTATGCTGCAGGAATAATGGGGCATAGAGACGATGTGTGGGAAGAGCCTATGCTGCAGGAATAATGGGGCGTACAGACGATGTGCAGGAAGAGCCTATGCTGCAGGAATAATGGGGCGCAGACGATGTGTGGGAAGAGCCTATGCTGCAGGAATAATGGGGCGTAGAGACGATGTGTGGGAAGAGCCTATGCTGCAGGAATAATGGGGCACAGAGACGATGTGCAGGAAGAGCCTATGCTGCAGGAATAATGGGGTGTAGAGACGATGTGCGGGAAGAGCCTATGCTGCAGGAATAATGGGGCGTAGAGACGATGT
The DNA here is from genome assembly GCF_046119375.1 of Phyllobates terribilis. Classification (NCBI taxonomy): domain Eukaryota; kingdom Metazoa; phylum Chordata; class Amphibia; order Anura; family Dendrobatidae; genus Phyllobates; species Phyllobates terribilis. Next base: position 86,077 of record NW_027365659.1, on the reverse strand, counting down.
GTGGGAAGAGCCTATGCTGCAGGAATAATGGGGCACAGACGATGTGCGGGAAGAGCCTATGCTGCAGGAATAATGGGGCACAGAGACGATGTGTGGGAAGAGCCTATGCTGCAGGAATAATGGGGCGTAGAGACGATGTGCAGGAAGAGCCTATGCTGCAGGAATAATGGGGTGTAGAGACGATGTGCGGGAAGAGCCTATGCTGCAGGAATAATGGGGCGTACAGACGATGTGCAGGAAGAGCCTATGCTGCAGGAATAATGGGGTGTAGAGACGATGTGCAGGAAGAGCCTATGCTGCAGGAATAATGGGGTGTAGAGACGATGTGCGGGAAGAGCCTATGCTGCAGGAATAATGGGGTGTAGAGACGATGTGTGGGAAGAGCCTATGCTGCAGGAATAATGGGGCATAGAGACGATGTGTGGGAAGAGCCTATGCTGCAGGAATAATGGGGTGTAGAGACGATGTGCAGGAAGAGCCTATGCTGCAGGAATAATGGGGCGTAGAGACGATGTGTGGGAAGAGCCTATGCTGCAGGAATAATGGGGCACAGACGATGTGCAGGAAGAGCCTATGCTGCAGGAATAATGGGGCACAGACGATGTGCGGGAAGAGCCTATGCTGCAGGAATAATGGGGTGTACAGACGATGTGTGGGAAGAGCCTATGCTGCAGGAATAATGGGGCGTAGAGACGATGTGTGGGAAGAGCCTATGCTGCAGGAATAATGGGGTGTAGAGACGATGTGTGGGAAGAGCCTATGCTGCAGGAATAATGTGGCGTAGAGACGATGTGTGGGAAGAGCCTATGCTGCAGGAATAATGGGGCACAGACGATGTGCAGGAAGAGCCTATGCTGCAGGAATAATGGGGCGTAGAGACGATGTGTGGGAAGAGCCTATGCTGCAGGAATAATGGGGTGTAGAGACGATGTGTGGGAAGAGCCTATGCTGCAGGAATAATGGGGTGTAGAGACGATGTGTGGGAAGAGCCTATGCTGCAGGAATAATGGGGCACAGACGATGTGCAGGAAGAGCCTATGCTGCAGGAATAATGGGGTGTAGAGACGATGTGTGGGAAGAGCCTATGCTGCAGGAATAATGGGGCGTAGAGACGATGTGTGGGAAGAGCCTATGCTGCAGGAATAATGGGGCACAGACGATGTGCAGGAAGAGCCTATGCTGCAGGAATAATGGGGTGTAGAGACGATGTGTGGGAAGAGCCTATGCTGCAGGAATAATGGGGCACAGACGATGTGCAGGAAGAGCCTATGCTGCAGGAATAATGGGGCGCAGACGATGTGCGGGAAGAGCCTATGCTGCAGGAATAATGGGGCGTAGAGACGATGTGTGGGAAGAGCCTATGCTGCAGGAATAATGGGGTGTAGAGATGATGTGTGGGAAGAGCCTATGCTGCAGGAATAATGGGGCGCAGACGATGTGTGGGAAGAGCCTATGCTGCAGGAATAATGGGGCGTAGAGACGATGTGCGGGAAGAGCCTATGCTGCAGGAATAATGGGGCACAGACGATGTGCAGGAAGAGCCTATGCTGCAGGAATAATGGGGTGTAGAGACGATGTGTGGGAAGAGCCTATGCTGCAGGAATAATGGGGCACAGACGATGTGCAGGAAGAGCCTATGCTGCAGGAATAATGGGGCGCAGAGACGATGTGTGGGAAGAGCCTATGCTGCAGGAATAATGGGGCGCAGACGATGTGCGGGAAGAGCCTATGCTGCAGGAATAATGGGGCGTAGAGACGATGTGTGGGAAGAGCCTATGCTGCAGGAATAATGGGGCGCAGACGATGTGCGGGAAGAGCCTATGCTGCAGGAATAATGGGGCGCAGAGACGATGTGTGGGAAGAGCCTATGCTGCAGGAATAATGGGGCGCAGACGATGTGCGGGAAGAGCCTATGCTGCAGGAATAATGGGGCGTAGAGATGATGTGTGGGAAGAGCCTATGCTGCAGGAATAATGGGGCGCAGACGATGTGCGGGAAGAGCCTATGCTGCAGGAATAATGGGGCGTAGAGACGATGTGCAGGAAGAGCCTATGCTGCAGGAATAATGGGGCGCAGACGATGTGTGGGAAGAGCCTATGCTGCAGGAATAATGGGGTGTAGAGACGATGTGTGGGAAGAGCCTATGCTGCAGGAATAATGGGGCGTAGAGACGATGTGCGGGAAGAGCCTACGCTGCAGGAATAATGGGGCACAGAGACGATGTGTGGGAAGAGCCTATGCTGCAGGAATAATGGGGCGCAGACGATGTGCGGGAAGAGCCTATGCTGCAGGAATAATGGGGTGTAGAGACGATGTGCGGGAAGAGCCTATGCTGCAGGAATAATGGGGCGCAGACGATGTGCGGGAAGAGCCTATGCTGCAGGAATAATGGGGCGTAGAGACGATGTGTGGGAAGAGCCTATGCTGCAGGAATAATGGGGTGTAGAGACGATGTGAGGGAAGAGCCTATGCTGCAGGAATAATGGGGCGTAGAGACGATGAGCGGGAAGAGCCTATGCTGCAGGAATAATGGGGCGCAGACGATGTGCGGGAAGAGCCTATGCTGCAGGAATAATGGGGTGTAGAGACGATGTGCGGGAAGAGCCTATGCTGCAGGAATAATGGGGCACAGAGACGATGTGTGGGAAGAGCCTATGCTGCAGGAATAATGGGGCGTAGAGACGATGTGTGGGAAGAGCCTATGCTGCAGGAATAATGGGGCACAGACGATGTGTGGGAAGAGCCTATGCTGCAGGAATAATGGGGCGTAGAGACGATGTGCGGGAAGAGCCTATGCTGCAGGAATAATGGGGCGTACAGACGATGTGCAGGAAGAGCCTATGCTGCAGGAATAATGGGGCGCAGACGATGTGCGGGAAGAGCCTATGCTGCAGGAATAATGGGGTGTAGAGACGATGTGCGGGAAGAGCCTATGCTGCAGGAATAATGGGGCACAGAGACGATGTGTGGGAAGAGCCTATGCTGCAGGAATAATGGGGTGTAGAGACGATGTGTGGGAAGAGCCTATGCTGCAGGAATAATGGGGCGTAGAGACGATGTGCAGGAAGAGCCTATGCTGCAGGAATAATGGGGCACAGACGATGTGCAGGAAGAGCCTATGCTGCAGGAATAATGGGGTGTAGAGACGATGTGTGGGAAGAGCCTATGCTGCAGGAATAATGGGGCGTAGAGACAATGTGTGGGAAGAGCCTATGCTGCAGGAATAATGGGGCACAGACGATGTGCAGGAAGAGCCTATGCTGCAGGAATAATGGGGTGTAGAGACGATGTGTGGGAAGAGCCTATGCTGCAGGAATAATGGGGCACAGAGACGATGTGTGGGAAGAGCCTATGCTGCAGGAATAATGGGGTGTAGAGACGATGTGCGGGAAGAGCCTATGCTGCAGGAATAATGGGGCACAGAGACGATGTGCGGGAAGAGCCTATGCTGCAGGAATAATGGGGCGCAGACGATGTGTGGGAAGAGCCTATGCTGCAGGAATAATGGGGTGTAGAGACGATGTGTGGGAAGAGCCTATGCTGCAGGAATAATGGGGCGTAGAGACGATGTGTGGGAAGAGCCTATGCTGCAGGAATAATGGGGTGTAGAGACGATGTGCGGGAAGAGCCTATGCTGCAGGAATAATGGGGCGTAGAGACGATGTGTGGGAAGAGCCTATGCTGCAGGAATAATGGGGCGTAGAGACGATGTGCGGGAAGAGCCTATGCTGCAGGAATAATGGGGCGTAGAGACGATGTGTGGGAAGAGCCTATGCTGCAGGAATAATGGGGCGTAGAGACGATGTGCAGGAAGAGCCTATGCTGCAGGAATAATGGGGCGTAGAGACGATGTGTGGGAAGAGCCTATGCTGCAGGAATAATGGGGCGTAGAGACGATGTGCAGGAAGAGCCTATGCTGCAGGAATAATGGGGCGCAGACGATGTGTGGGAAGAGCCTATGCTGCAGGAATAATGGGGCGTACAGACGATGTGCAGGAAGAGCCTATGCTGCAGGAATAATGGGGCGCAGACGATGTGTGGGAAGAGCCTATGCTGCAGGAATAATGGGGTGTAGAGACGATGTGCAGGAAGAGCCTATGCTGCAGGAATAATGGGGTGTAGAGACGATGTGCAGGAAGAGCCTATGCTGCAGGAATAATGGGGTGTAGAGACGATGTGCGGGAAGAGCCTATGCTGCAGGAATAATGGGGCATAGAGACGATGTGTGGGAAGAGCCTATGCTGCAGGAATAATGGGGCACAGACGATGTGCAGGAAGAGCCTATGCTGCAGGAATAATGGGGCATAGAGACGATGTGCAGGAAGAGCCTATGCTGCAGGAATAATGGGGTGTAGAGACGATGTGCAGGAAGAGCCTATGCTGCAGGAATAATGGGGTGTAGAGACGATGTGCGGGAAGAGCCTATGCTGCAGGAATAATGGGGTGTAGAGACGATGTGTGGGAAGAGCCTATGCTGCAGGAATAATGGGGCGTAGAGACGATGTGCAGGAAGAGCCTATGCTGCAGGAATAATGGGGTGTAGAGACGATGTGCAGGAAGAGCCTATGCTGCAGGAATAATGGGGTGTAGAGACGATGTGTGGGAAGAGCCTATGCTGCAGGAATAATGGGGCGCAGACGATGTGTGGGAAGAGCCTATGCTGCAGGAATAATGGGGCGTACAGACGATGTGCAGGAAGAGCCTATGCTGCAGGAATAATGGGGTGTAGAGACGATGTGCGGGAAGAGCCTATGCTGCAGGAATAATGGGGCATAGAGACGATGTGTGGGAAGAGCCTATGCTGCAGGAATAATGGGGCATAGAGACGATGTGTGGGAAGAGCCTATGCTGCAGGAATAATGGGGCGTACAGACGATGTGCAGGAAGAGCCTATGCTGCAGGAATAATGGGGCGCAGACGATGTGTGGGAAGAGCCTATGCTGCAGGAATAATGGGGCGCAGACGATGTGCAGGAAGAGCCTATGCTGCAGGAATAATGGGGTGTAGAGACGATGTGCGGGAAGAGCCTATGCTGCAGGAATAATGGGGCATAGAGACGATGTGTGGGAAGAGCCTATGCTGCAGGAATAATGGGGCACAGACGATGTGCGGGAAGAGCCTATGCTGCAGGAATAATGGGGTGTAGAGACGATGTGCAGGAAGAGCCTATGCTGCAGGAATAATGGGGTGTAGAGACGATGTGTGGGAAGAGCCTATGCTGCAGGAATAATGGGGCGCAGACGATGTGTGGGAAGAGCCTATGCTGCAGGAATAATGGGGCGTACAGACGATGTGCAGGAAGAGCCTATGCTGCAGGAATAATGGGGTGTAGAGACGATGTGCGGGAAGAGCCTATGCTGCAGGAATAATGGGGCATAGAGACGATGTGTGGGAAGAGCCTATGCTGCAGGAATAATGGGGCATAGAGACGATGTGTGGGAAGAGCCTATGCTGCAGGAATAATGGGGCGTACAGACGATGTGCAGGAAGAGCCTATGCTGCAGGAATAATGGGGCGCAGACGATGTGTGGGAAGAGCCTATGCTGCAGGAATAATGGGGCGCAGACGATGTGCAGGAAGAGCCTATGCTGCAGGAATAATGGGGTGTAGAGACGATGTGCGGGAAGAGCCTATGCTGCAGGAATAATGGGGCATAGAGACGATGTGTGGGAAGAGCCTATGCTGCAGGAATAATGGGGTGTAGAGACGATGTGCAGGAAGAGCCTATGCTGCAGGAATAATGGGGCGTACAGACGATGTGCAGGAAGAGCCTATGCTGCAGGAATAATGGGGTGTAGAGACGATGTGCGGGAAGAGCCTATGCTGCAGGAATAATGGGGCATAGAGACGATGTGTGGGAAGAGCCTATGCTGCAGGAATAATGGGGCATAGAGACGATGTGTGGGAAGAGCCTATGCTGCAGGAATAATGGGGCGTACAGACGATGTGAGGGAAGAGCCTATGCTGCAGGAATAATGGGGCACAGACGATGTGCGGGAAGAGCCTATGCTGCAGGAATAATGGGGCACAGACGATGTGAGGGAAGAGCCTATGCTGCAGGAATAATGGGGCGCAGACGATGTGTGGGAAGAGCCTATGCTGCAGGAATAATGGGGCGTACAGACGATGTGCAGGAAGAGCCTATGCTGCAGGAATAATGGGGCGCAGACGATGTGCAGGAAGAGCCTATGCTGCAGGAATAATGGGGTGTAGAGACGATGTGTGGGAAGAGCCTATGCTGCAGGAATAATGGGGCACAGAGACGATGTGCGGGAAGAGCCTATGCTGCAGGAATAATGGGGCACAGACGATGTGCGGGAAGAGCCTATGCTGCAGGAATAATGGGGCACAGACGATGTGCGGGAAGAGCCTATGCTGCAGGAATAATGGGGCATAGAGACGATGTGTGGGAAGAGCCTATGCTGCAGGAATAATGGGGCACAGACGATGTGCGGGAAGAGCCTATGCTGCAGGAATAATGGGGTGTAGAGACGATGTGCAGGAAGAGCCTATGCTGCAGGAATAATGGGGTGTAGAGACGATGTGCGGGAAGAGCCTATGCTGCAGGAATAATGGGGTGTAGAGACGATGTGCGGGAAGAGCCTATGCTGCAGGAATAATGGGGTGTAGAGACGATGTGCAGGAAGAGCCTATGCTGCAGGAATAATGGGGTGTAAAGACAATGTGCGGGAAGAGCCTATGCTGCAGGAATAATGGGGCGTAGAGACGATGTGCAGGAAGAGCCTATGCTGCAGGAATAATGGGGCGTAGAGACGATGTGTGGGAAGAGCCTATGCTGCAGGAATAATGGGGCGTAGAGACGATGTGTGGGAAGAGCCTATGCTGCAGGAATAATGGGGTGTAGAGACGATGTGTGGGAAGAGCCTATGCTGCAGGAATAATGGGGCGTACAGACGATGTGCAGGAAGAGCCTATGCTGCAGGAATAATGGGGCGCAGACGATGTGTGGGAAGAGCCTATGCTGCAGGAATAATGGGGCGCAGACGATGTGTGGGAAGAGCCTATGCTGCAGGAATAATGGGGCGTACAGACGATGTGCAGGAAGAGCCTATGCTGCAGGAATAATGGGGCGTACAGACGATGTGCAGGAAGAGCCTATGCTGCAGGAATAATGGGGCGTACAGACGATGTGCAGGAAGAGCCTATGCTGCAGGAATAATGGGGTGTAGAGACGATGTGCGGGAAGAGCCTATGCTGCAGGAATAATGGGGCGTAGAGATGATGTGTGGGAAGAGCCTATGCTGCAGGAATAATGGGGCACAGACGATGTGCGGGAAGAGCCTATGCTGCAGGAATAATGGGGCACAGAGACGATGTGTGGGAAGAGCCTATGCTGCAGGAATAATGGGGTGTAGAGACGATGTGCAGGAAGAGCCTATGCTGCAGGAATAATGGGGTGTAGAGACGATGTGCGAGAAGAGCCTATGCTGCAGGAATAATGGGGCGTACAGACGATGTGCAGGAAGAGCCTATGCTGCAGGAATAATGGGGTGTAGAGACGATGTGCAGGAAGAGCCTATGCTGCAGGAATAATGGGGTGTAGAGACGATGTGCGGGAAGAGCCTATGCTGCAGGAATAATGGGGTGTAGAGACGATGTGTGGGAAGAGCCTATGCTGCAGGAATAATGGGGCATAGAGACGATGTGCAGGAAGAGCCTATGCTGCAGGAATAATGGGGTGTAGAGACGATGTGCAGGAAGAGCCTATGCTGCAGGAATAATGGGGCGTAGAGACAATGTGCGGGAAGAGACTATGCTGCAGGAATAATGGGGCACAGAGACAATGTGCGGGAAGAGACTATGCTGCAGGAATAATGGGGCATAGAGACGATGTGCAGGAAGAGCCTATGCTGCAGGAATAATGGGGTGTAGAGACGATGTGCGGGAAGAGCCTATGCTGCAGGAATAATGGGGCGTAGAGACGATGTGTGGGAAGAGCCTATGCTGCAGGAATAATGGGGCACAGACGATGTGCGGGAAGAGCCTATGCTGCAGGAATAATGGGGCACAGAGACGATGTGTGGGAAGAGCCTATGCTGCAGGAATAATGGGGTGTAGAGACGATGTGCAGGAAGAGCCTATGCTGCAGGAATAATGGGGTGTAGAGACGATGTGCGAGAAGAGCCTATGCTGCAGGAATAATGGGGCGTACAGACGATGTGCAGGAAGAGCCTATGCTGCAGGAATAATGGGGTGTAGAGACGATGTGCAGGAAGAGCCTATGCTGCAGGAATAATGGGGTGTAGAGACGATGTGCGGGAAGAGCCTATGCTGCAGGAATAATGGGGTGTAGAGACGATGTGTGGGAAGAGCCTATGCTGCAGGAATAATGGGGCATAGAGACGATGTGCAGGAAGAGCCTATGCTGCAGGAATAATGGGGTGTAGAGACGATGTGGAGGAAGAGCCTATGCTGCAGGAATAATGGGGCGTAGAGACGATGTGTGGGAAGAGCCTATGCTGCAGGAATAATGGGGCACAGACGATGTGCAGGAAGAGCCTATGCTGCAGGAATAATGGGGCGTAGAGACGATGTGCAGGAAGAGCCTATGCTGCAGGAATAATGGGGCACAGACGATGTGCGGGAAGAGCCTATGCTGCAGGAATAATGGGGTGTACAGACGATGTGTGGGAAGAGCCTATGCTGCAGGAATAATGGGGCGTAGAGACGATGTGTGGGAAGAGCCTATGCTGCAGGAATAATGGGGTGTAGAGACGATGTGCAGGAAGAGCCTATGCTGCAGGAATAATGGGGTGTAGAGACTATGTGCAGGAAGAGCCTATGCTGCAGGAATAATGGGGCGTAGAGACGATGTGCGGGAAGAGCCTATGCTGCAGGAATAATGGGGCGTAGAGACGATGTGCGGGAAGAGCCTATGCTGCAGGAATAATGGGGTGTAGAGACGATGTGCGGGAAGAGCCTATGCTGCAGGAATAATGGGGCACAGACGATGTGTGGGAAGAGCCTATGCTGCAGGAATAATGGGGCGTAGAGACAATGTGCAGGAAGAGCCTATGCTGCAGGAATAATGGGGCGTAGAGACGATGTGCGGGAAGAGCCTATGCTGCAGGAATAATGGGGCGTAGAGACGATGTGCGGGAAGAGCCTATGCTGCAGGAATAATGGGGTGTAGAGACAATGTGTGGGAAGAGCCTATGCTGCAGGAATAATGGGGTGTAGAGACGATGTGCGGGAAGAGCCTATGCTGCAGGAATAATGGGGTGTAGAGACGATGTGTGGGAAGAGCCTATGCTGCAGGAATAATGGGGTGTAGAGACGATGTGCAGGAAGAGCCTATGCTGCAGGAATAATGGGGCGCAGACGATGTGCGGGAAGAGCCTATGCTGCAGGAATAATGGGGTGTAGAGACGATGTGTGGGAAGAGTCTATGCTGCAGGAATAATGGGGTGTAGAGACGATGTGCGGGAAGAGCCTATGCTGCAGGAATAATGGGGTGTAGAGACGATGTGTGGGAAGAGCCTATGCTGCAGGAATAATGGGGCACAGACGATGTGTGGGAAGAGCCTATGCTGCAGGAATAATGGGGTGTAGAGACGATGTGCAAGAAGAGCCTATGCTGCAGGAATAATGGGGCACAGAGACGATGTGCAGGAAGAGCCTATGCTGCAGGAATAATGGGGCACAGACGATGTGTGGGAAGAGCCTATGCTGCAGGAATAATGGGGCGTAGAGACGATGTGCAGGAAGAGCCTATGCTGCAGGAATAATGGGGTGTAGAGACGATGTGCGGGAAGAGCCTATGCTGCAGGAATAATGGGGCATAGAGACGATGTGTGGGAAGAGCCTATGCTGCAGGAATAATGGGGCATAGAGACGATGTGTGGGAAGAGCCTATGCTGCAGGAATAATGGGGCGTACAGACGATGTGCAGGAAGAGCCTATGCTGCAGGAATAATGGGGCGCAGACGATGTGTGGGAAGAGCCTATGCTGCAGGAATAATGGGGCGTAGAGACGATGTGTGGGAAGAGCCTATGCTGCAGGAATAATGGGGCACAGAGACGATGTGCAGGAAGAGCCTATGCTGCAGGAATAATGGGGTGTAGAGACGATGTGCGGGAAGAGCCTATGCTGCAGGAATAATGGGGCGTAGAGACGATGTGTGGGAAGAGCCTATGCTGCAGGAATAATGGGGCACAGACGATGTGCGGGAAGAGCCTATGCTGCAGGAATAATGGGGCACAGAGACGATGTGTGGGAAGAGCCTATGCTGCAGGAATAATGGGGCGTAGAGACGATGTGCAGGAAGAGCCTATGCTGCAGGAATAATGGGGTGTAGAGACGATGTGCGGGAAGAGCCTATGCTGCAGGAATAATGGGGCGTACAGACGATGTGTGGGAAGAGCCTATGCTGCAGGAATAATGGGGCACAGACGATGTGCGGGAAGAGCCTATGCTGCAGGAATAATGGGGTGTACAGACGATGTGTGGGAAGAGCCTATGCTGCAGGAATAATGGGGCGTAGAGACGATGTGTGGGAAGAGCCTATGCTGCAGGAATAATGGGGTGTAGAGACGATGTGTGGGAAGAGCCTATGCTGCAGGAATAATGGGGTGTAGAGACTATGTGCAGGAAGAGCCTATGCTGCAGGAATAATGGGGTGTAGAGACTATGTGCAGGAAGAGCTTATGCTGCAGGAATAATGGGGCGTAGAGACGATGTGCGGGAAGAGCCTATGCTGCAGGAATAATGGGGCGTAGAGACGATGTGCGGGAAGAGCCTATGCTGCAGGAATAATGGGGTGTAGAGACGATGTGCAGGAAGAGCCTATGCTGCAGGAATAATGGGGCGTAGAGACGATGTGTGGGAAGAGCCTATGCTGCAGGAATAATGGGGCACAGACGATGTGTGGGAAGAGCCTATGCTGCAGGAATAATGGGGCGTAGAGACAATGTGCAGGAAGAGCCTATGCTGCAGGAATAATGGGGCGTAGAGACGATGTGCGGGAAGAGCCTATGCTGCAGGAATAATGGGGCGTAGAGACGATGTGCGGGAAGAGCCTATGCTGCAGGAATAATGGGGTGTAGAGACGATGTGTGGGAAGAGCCTATGCTGCAGGAATAATGGGGTGTAGAGACGATGTGTGGGAAGAGCCTATGCTGCAGGAATAATGGGGTGTAGAGACGATGTGCGGGAAGAGCCTATGCTGCAGGAATAATGGGGTGTAGAGACGATGTGTGGGAAGAGCCTATGCTGCAGGAATAATGGGGTGTAGAGACGATGTGCAGGAAGAGCCTATGCTGCAGGAATAATGGGGCGCAGACGATGTGCGGGAAGAGCCTATGCTGCAGGAATAATGGGGTGTAGAGACGATGTGTGGGAAGAGCCTATGCTGCAGGAATAATGGGGTGTAGAGACGATGTGCGGGAAGAGCCTATGCTGCAGGAATAATGGGGTGTAGAGACGATGTGTGGGAAGAGCCTATGCTGCAGGAATAATGGGGCGTAGAGACGATGTGCGGGAAGAGCCTATGCTGCAGGAATAATGGGGCGTAGAGACGATGTGCGGGAAGAGCCTATGCTGCAGGAATAATGGGGTGTAGAGACGATGTGTGGGAAGAGCCTATGCTGCAGGAATAATGGGGTGTAGAGACGATGTGCGGGAAGAGCCTATGCTGCAGGAATAATGGGGTGTAGAGACGATGTGTGGGAAGAGCCTATGCTGCAGGAATAATGGGGTGTAGAGACGATGTGCAGGAAGAGCCTATGCTGCAGGAATAATGGGGCGCAGACGATGTGCGGGAAGAGCCTATGCTGCAGGAATAATGGGGTGTAGAGACGATGTGTGGGAAGAGCCTATGCTGCAGGAATAATGGGGTGTAGAGACGATGTGCAGGAAGAGCCTATGCTGCAGGAATAATGGGGCGCAGACGATGTGCAGGAAGAGCCTATGCTGCAGGAATAATGGGGCGCAGACGATGTGCGGGAAGAGCCTATGCTGCAGGAATAATGGGGCGCAGACGATGTGTGGGAAGAGCCTATGCTGCAGGAATAATGAGGCGCAGACGATGTGTGGGAAGAGCCTATGCTGCAGGAATAATGGGGCGTAGAGACGATGTGTGGGAAGAGCCTATGCTGCAGGAATAATGGGGCGTAGAGACGATGTGTGGGAAGAGCCTATGCTGCAGGAATAATGGGGCGTAGAGACGATGTGTGGGAAGAGCCTATGCTGCAGGAATAATGGGGTGTAGAGACGATGTGTGGGAAGAGCCTATGTTGCAGGAATAATGGGGCGTAGAGACAATGTGCGGGAAGAGCCTATGCTGCAGGAATAATGGGGTGTAGAGACGATGTGTGGGAAGAGCCTATGCTGCAGGAATAATGGGGCATAGAGACGATGTGTGGGAAGAGCCTATGCTGCAGGAATAATGGGGCATAGAGACGATGAGCAGGAAGAGCCTATGCTGCAGGAATAATGGGGCACAGACGATGAGCAGGAAGAGCCTATGCTGCAGGAATAATGGGGCATAGAGACGATGTGCAGGAAGAGCCTATGCTGCAGGAATAATGGGGCATAGAGACGATGTGCAGGAAGAGCCTATGCTGCAGGAATAATGGGGCATAGAGACGATGTGTGGGAAGAGCCTATGCTGCAGGAATAATGGGGCATAGAGACGATGTGTGGGAAGAGCCTATGCTGCAGGAATAATGGGGCATAGAGACGATGTGTGGGAAGAGCCTATGCTGCAGGAAAAATGGGGCATAGAGACGATGTGTGGGAAGAGCCTATGCTGCAGGAATAATGGGGCGTAGAGACAATGTGCGGGAAGAGCCTATGCTGCAGGAATAATGGGGTGTAGAGACGATGTGTGGGAAGAGCCTATGCTGCAGGAATAATGGGGCGTAGAGACGATGTGTGGGAAGAGCCTATGCTGCAGGAATAATGGGGCATAGAGACGATGTGTGGGAAGAGCCTATGCTGCAGGAATAATGGGGCATAGAGACGATGTGCAGGAAGAGCCTATGCTGCAGGAATAATGGGGCGTAGAGACGATGTGTGGGAAGAGCCTATGCTGCAGGAATAATGGGGCGTAGAGACGATGTGTGGGAAGAGCCTATGCTGCAGGAATAATGGGGCGTAGAGACGATGTGTGGGAAGAGCCTATGCTGCAGGAATAATGGGGTGTAGAGACGATGTGTGGGAAGAGCCTATGCTGCAGGAATAATGGGGCGTAGAGACAATGTGCGGGAAGAGCCTATGCTGCAGGAATAATGGGGTGTAGAGACGATGTGTGGGAAGAGCCTATGCTGCAGGAATAATGGGGCACAGACAATGTGCAGGAAGAGCCTATGCTGCAGGAATAATGGGGCGTAGAGACGATGTGTGGGAAGAGCCTATGCTGCAGGAATAATGGGGCGTAGAGACGATGTGCAGGAAGAGCCTATGCTGCAGGAATAATGGGGCACAGACGATGTGTGGGAAGAGCCTATGCTGCAGGAATAATGGGGCGTAGAGACGATGTGCGGGAAGAGCCTATGCTGCAGGAACAATGGGGCGTAGAGACGATGTGCAGGAAGAGCCTATGCTGCAGGAATAATGGGGCGTAGAGACGATGTGTGGGAAGAGCCTATGCTGCAGGAATAATGGGGCGTAGAGAAAATGTGCAGGAAGAGCCTATGCTGCAGGAATAATGGGGCGTAGAGACTATGTGCAGGAAGAGCCTATGCTGCAGGAATAATGGGGTGTAGAGACGATGTGTGGGAAGAGCCTATGCTGCAGGAATAATGGGGCACAGACGATGTGCGGGAAGAGCCTATGCTGCAGGAATAATGGGGTGTAGAGACGATGTGCGGGAAGAGCCTATGCTGCAGGAATAATGGGGCGTACAGACGATGTGCAGGAAGAGCCTATGCTGCAGGAATAATGGGGCACAGACGATGTGTGGGAAGAGCCTATGCTGCAGGAATAATGGGGCGTAGAGACGATGTGTGGGAAGAGCCTATGCTGCAGGAATAATGGGGCGTAGAGACGATGTGTGGGAAGAGCCTATGCTGCAGGAATAATGGGGCGTAGAGACGATGTGCAGGAAGAGCCTATGCTGCAGGAATAATGGGGCGTAGAGACGATGTGTGGGAAGAGCCTATGCTGCAGGAATAATGGAGCGTAGAGACGATGTGTGGGAAGAGCCTATGCTGCAGGAATAATGGGGTGTAGAGACGATGTGTGGGAAGAGCCTATGCTGCAGGAATAATGGGGTGTAGAGACGATGTGTGGGAAGAGCCTATGCTGCAGGAATAATAGGGCGTAGAGACGATGTGCAGGAAGAGCCTATGCTGCAGGAATAATGGGGTGTAGAGACGATGTGTGGGAAGAGCCTATGCTGCAGGAATAATGGGGCGTAGAGACGATGTGTGGGAAGAGCCTATGCTGCAGGAATAATGGGGCGTAGAGACGATGTGTGGGAAGAGCCTATGCTGCAGGAATAATGGGGCGTAGAGACGATGTGTGGGAAGAGCCTATGCTGCAGGAATAATGGGGCGTAGAGACGATGTGCGGGAAGAGCCTATGCTGCAGGAATAATGGGGTGTAGAGACGATGTGCAGGAAGAGCCTATGCTGCAGGAATAATGGGGCGTAGAGACTATGTGCGGGAAGAGCCTATGCTGCAGGAATAATGGGGCGTAGAGACGATGTGCAGGAAGAGCCTATGCTGCAGGAATAATGGGGCGTAGAGACGATGTGCAGGAAGAGCCTATGCTGCAGGAATAATGGGGCGTAGAGACGATGTGCAGGAAGAGCCTATGCTGCAGGAATAATGGGGCGTAGAGACGATGTGCGGGAAGAGCCTATGCTGCAGGAATAATGGGGCGTAGAGACGATGTGTGGGAAGAGCCTATGCTGCAGGAATAATGGGGCGTAGAGACGATGTGTGGGAAGAGCCTATGCTGCAGGAATAATGGGGTGTAGAGACGATGTGCGGGAAGAGCCTATGCTGCAGGAATAATGGGGCGTAGAGACGATGTGTGGGAAGAGCCTATGCTGCAGGAATAATGGGGCGCAGACGATGTGTGGGAAGAGCCTATGCTGCAGGAATAATGGGGCACAGACGATGTGTGGGAAGAGCCTATGCTGCAGGAATAATGGGGCACAGACGATGTGTGGGAAGAGCCTATGCTGCAGGAATAAAGGGGCGTAGAGACGATGAGCGGGAAGAGCCTATGCTGCAGGAATAATGGGGCACAGACGATGTGTGGGAAGAGCCTATGCTGCAGGAATAATGGGGCACAGACGATGTGTGGGAAGAGACTATGCTGCAGGAATAACGGGGCGTAGAGACAATGTGCAGGAAGAGCCTATGCTGCAGGAATAATGGGGCGTAGAGACGATGTGTGGGAAGAGCCTATGCTGCAGGAATAATGGGGCGTAGAGACGATGTGTGGGAAGAGCCTATGCTGCAGGAATAATGGGGCGTAGAGACAATGTGCAGGAAGAGCCTATGCTGCAGGAATAATGGGGCACAGACGATGTGTGGGAAGAGCCTATGCTGCAGGAATAACGGGGCGTAGAGACAATGTGCAGGAAGAGCCTATGCTGCAGGAATAATGGGGCGTAGAGACTGTGTGGGAAGAGCCTATGCTGCAGGAATAATGGGGCATAGACGATGTGTGGGAAGAGCCTATGCTGCAGGAATAATGGGGCGTAGAGACTATGTGTGGGAAGAGCCTATGCTGCAGGAATAAGGGGGTGTAGAGACAATGTGTGGGAAGAGCCTATGCTGCAGGAATAATGGGGCACAGACGATGTGCGGGAAGAGCCTATGCTGCAGGAATAATGGGGCACAGACGATGTGCGGGAAGAGCCTACGCTGCAGGAATAATGGGGCGTAGAGACGATGTGTGGGAAGAGCCTATGCTGCAGGAATAATGGGGCACAGACGATGTGTGGGAAGAGCCTATGCTGCAGGAATAATGGGGTGTAGAGACGATGTGCGGGAAGAGCCTACGCTGCAGGAATAATGGGGTGTAGAGACGATGTGTGGGAAGAGCCTATGCTGCAGGAATAATGGGGTGTAGAGACTATGTGTGGGAAGAGCCTATGCTGCAGGAATAATGGGGTGTAGAGACGATGTGTGGGAAGAGCCTATGCTGCAGGAATAATGGGGTGTAGAGACGATGTGTGGGAAGAGCCTATGCTGCAGGAATAATGGGGTGTAGAGACGATGTGTGGGAAGAGCCTATGCTGCAGGAATAATGGGGCGTAGAGACGATGTGCGGGAAGAGCCTATGCTGCAGGAATAATGGGGTGTAGAGACGATGTGTGGGAAGAGCCTATGCTGCAGGAATAATGGGGCACAGACGATGTGTGGGAAGAGCCTATGCTGCAGGAATAATGGGGTGTAGAGACGATGTGCAGGAAGAGCCTATGCTGCAGGAATAATGGGGCGTAGAGACGATGTGTGGGAAGAGCCTATGCTGCAGGAATAATGGGGTGTAGAGACTATGTGTGGGAAGAGCCTATGCTGCAGGAATAATGGGGTGTAGAGACGATATGTGGGAAGAGCCTATGCTGCAGGAATAATGGGGTGTAGAGACGATGTGTGGGAAGAGCCTATGCTGCAGGAATAATGGGGTGTAGAGACTATGTGTGGGAAGAGCCTATGCTGCAGGAATAATGGGGTGTAGAGACGATGTGTGGGAAGAGCCTATGCTGCAGGAATAATGGGGCGTAGAGACGATGTGCAGGAAGAGCCTATGCTGCAGGAATAATGGGGTGTAGAGACGATGTGCAGGAAGAGCCTATGCTGCAGGAATAATGGGGCGTACAGACGATGTGCAGGAAGAGCCTATGCTGCAGGAATAATGGGGTGTAGAGACGATGTGCGGGAAGAGCCTATGCTGCAGGAATAATAGGGCGTAGAGACGATGAGCGGGAAGAGCCTATGCTGCAGGAATAATGGGGCATAGAGACGATGTGTGGGAAGAGCCTATGCTGCAGGAATAATGGGGCACAGACGATGTGCAGGAAGAGCCTATGCTGCAGGAATAATGGGGTGTAGAGACGATGTGTGGGAAGAGCCTATGCTGCAGGAATAATAGGGCGTAGAGACGATGTGCGGGAAGAGCCTATGCTGCAGGAATAATGGGGCACAGACGATGTGTGGGAAGAGCCTATGCTGCAGGAATAATGGGGCGTAGAGACGATGTGCGGGAAGAGCCAATGCTGCAGGAATAATGGGGCGCAGACGATGTGTGGGAAGAGCCTATGCTGCAGGAATAATGGGGCGTAGAGACGATGTGCGGGAAGAGCCTATGCTGCAGGAATAATGGGGCACAGACGATGTGCGGGAAGAGCCTATGCTGCAGGAATAATGGGGCGTAGAGACGATGTGCGGGAAGAGCCTATGCTGCAGGAATAATGGGGTGTAGAGACGATGTGCAGGAAGAGCCTATGCTGCAGGAATAATGGGGTGTAGAGACGATGTGTGGGAAGAGCCTATGCTGCAGGAATAATGGGGCGCAGACGATGTGTGGGAAGAGCCTATGCTGCAGGAATAATGGGGCGTAGAGACGATGTGCGGGAAGAGCCTATGCTGCAGGAATAATGGGGCACAGACGATGTGCGGGAAGAGCCTATGCTGCAGGAATAATGGGGTGTAGAGACGATGTGTGGGAAGAGCCTATGCTGCAGGAATAATGGGGCGTAGAGACGATGTGCGGGAAGAGCCTACGCTGCAGGAATAATGGGGCGCAGACGATGTGTGGGAAGAGCCTATGCTGCAGGAATAATGGGGTGTAGAGACGATGTGCAGGAAGAGCCTATGCTGCAGGAATAATGGGGCACAGACGATGTGCGGGAAGAGCCTATGCTGCAGGAATAATGGGGTGTAGAGACGATGTGCAGGAAGAGCCTATGCTGCAGGAATAATGGGGCACAGACGATGTGCGGGAAGAGCCTATGCTGCAGGAATAATGGGGCGTAGAGACGATGTGCAGGAAGAGCCTATGCTGCAGGAATAATGGGGCACAGACGATGTGCGGGAAGAGCCTACGCTGCAGGAATAATGGGGCGTAGAGACGATGAGCGGGAAGAGCCTATGCTGCAGGAATAATGGGGCGCAGACGATGTGTGGGAAGAGCCTATGCTGCAGGAATAATGGGGTGTAGAGACGATGTGTGGGAAGAGCCTATGCTGCAGGAATAATGGGGCACAGACGATGTGCGGGAAGAGCCTATGCTGCAGGAATAATGGGGTGTAGAGACGATGTGCAGGAAGAGCCTATGCTGCAGGAATAATGGGGCGTAGAGACGATGTGCAGGAAGAGCCTATGCTGCAGGAATAATGGGGCACAGACGATGTGCGGGAAGAGCCTACGCTGCAGGAATAATGGGGCGTAGAGACGATGAGCGGGAAGAGCCTATGCTGCAGGAATAATGGGGCGCAGACGATGTGTGGGAAGAGCCTATGCTGCAGGAATAATGGGGTGTAGAGACGATGTGTGGGAAGAGCCTATGCTGCAGGAATAATGGGGTGTAGAGACGATGTGCAGGAAGAGCCTATGCTGCAGGAATAATGGGGTGTAGAGACGATGAGCGGGAAGAGCCTATGCTGCAGGAATAATGGGGCACAGACGATGTGCGGGAAGAGCCTATGCTGCAGGAATAATGGGGTGTAGAGACGATGTGTGGGAAGAGCCTATGCTGCAGGAATAATGGGGTGTAGAGACGATGTGTGGGAAGAGCCTATGCTGCAGGAATAATGGGGCACAGACGATGTGCAGGAAGAGCCTATGCTGCAGGAATAATGGGGTGTAGAGACGATGTGTGGGAAGAGCCTATGCTGCAGGAATAATGGGGTGTAGAGACGATGTGTGGGAAGAGCCTATGCTGCAGGAATAATGGGGCGTAGAGACGATGTGCAGGAAGAGCCTATGCTGCAGGAATAATGGGGTGTAGAGACGATGAGCGGGAAGAGCCTATGCTGCAGGAATAATGGGGCGTAGAGACGATGTGCGGGAAGAGCCTATGCTGCAGGAATAATGGGGCGTAGAGACGATGTGTGGGAAGAGCCTATGCTGCAGGAATAATGGGGTGTAGAGACGATGTGTGGGAAGAGCCTATGCTGCAGGAATAATGGGGCGTAGAGACGATGTGTGGGAAGAGCCTATGCTGCAGGAATAATGGGGTGTAGAGACGATGTGTGGGAAGAGCCTATGCTGCAGGAATAATGGGGTGTAGAGACTATGTGTGGGAAGAGCCTATGCTGCAGGAATAATGGGGTGTAGAGACGATGTGTGGGAAGAGCCTATGCTGCAGGAATAATGGGGTGTAGAGACGATGTGTGGGAAGAGCCTATGCTGCAGGAATAATGGGGTGTAGAGACGATGTGTGGGAAGAGCCTATGCTGCAGGAATAATGGGGTGTAGAGACGATGTGCAGGAAGAGCCTATGCTGCAGGAATAATGGGGCGTAGAGACGATGTGTGGAAGAGCCTATGCTGCAGGAATAATGGGGCGTAGAGACGATGTGCAGGAAGAGCCTATGCTGCAGGAATAATGGGGCGTAGAGACGATGTGTGGGAAGAGCCTATGCAGTAGGAATAATGGGGCGTAGAGACGATGTGTGGGAAGAGCCTATGCTGCAGGAATAATGGGGCACAGACGATGTGCGGGAAGAGCCTATGCTGCAGGAATAATGGGGTGTAGAGACGATGTGCAGGAAGAGCCTATGCTGCAGGAATAATGGGGTGTAGAGACGATGTGCGGGAAGAGCCTATGCTGCAGGAATAATGGGGCGGAGAGACGATGTGCGGGAAGAGCCTATGCTGCAGGAATAATGGGGCGTAGAGACGATGTGCAGGAAGAGCCTATGCTGCAGGAATAATGGGGTGTAGAGACGATGTGCGGGAAGAGCCTATGCTGCAGGAATAATGGGGCACAGACGATGTGCGGGAAGAGCCTATGCTGCAGGAATAATGGGGCACAGACGATGTGCGGGAAGAGCCTATGCTGCAGGAATAATGGGGCGTAGAGACGATGTGCAGGAAGAGCCTATGCTGCAGGAATAATGGGGTGTAGAGACGATGTGCGGGAAGAGCCTATGCTGCAGGAATAATGGGGCGTAGAGACGATGTGCAGGAAGAGCCTATGCTGCAGGAATAATGGGGTGTAGAGACGATGTGCAGGAAGAGCCTATGCTGCAGGAATAATGGGGCGTAGAGACGATGTGCGGGAAGAGCCTATGCTGCAGGAATAATGGGGCGTAGAGACGATGTGCAGGAAGAGCCTATGCTGCAGGAATAATGGGGTGTAGAGACGATGTGCGGGAAGAGCCTATGCTGCAGGAATAATGGGGTGTAGAGACGATGTGCGGGAAGAGCCTATGCTGCAGGAATAATGGGGCGTAGAGACGATATGCAGGAAGAGCCTATGCTGCAGGAATAATGGGGTGTAGAGACGATGTGCAGGAAGAGCCTATGCTGCAGGAATAATGGGGCGTAGAGACGATGTGCAGGAAGAGCCTATGCTGCAGGAATAATGGGGCGTACAGACGATGTGCAGGAAGAGCCTATGCTGCAGGAATAATGGGGCGTACAGACGATGTGCAGGAAGAGCCTATGCTGCAGGAATAATGGGGCGTAGAGACGATGTGCAGGAAGAGCCTATGCTGCAGGAATAATGGGGCGTAGAGACGATGTGCGGGAAGAGCCTATGCTGCAGGAATAATGGGGCGTAGAGACGATGTGTGGGAAGAGCCTATGCTGCAGGAATAATGGGGCGTAGAGACTATGTGTGGGAAGAGCCTATGCTGCAGGAATAATGGGGCGTAGAGACGATGTGTGGGAAGAGCCTATGCTGCAGGAATAATGGGGCGTAGAGACGATGTGTGGGAAGAGCCTATGCTGCAGGAATAATGGGGCGTAGAGACGATGTGTGGGAAGAGCCTATGCTGCAGGAATAATGGGGCACAGAGACGATGTGTGGGAAGAGCCTATGCTGCAGGAATAATGGGGTGTAGAGACGATGTGTGGGAAGAGCCTATGCTGCAGGAATAATGGGGCACAGACGATGTGCGGGAAGAGCCTATGCTGCAGGAATAATGGGGTGTAGAGACGATGTGCGGGAAGAGCCTATGCTGCAGGAATAATGGGGCGTAGAGACGATGTGTGGGAAGAGCCTATGCTGCAGGAATAATGGGGCGTAGAGACTATGTGTGGGAAGAGCCTATGCTGCAGGAATAAGGGGGCGTAGAGACGATGTGTGGGAAGAGCCTATGCTGCAGGAATAATGGGGCACAGACGATGTGTGGGAAGAGCCTATGCTGCAGGAATAATGGGGCACAGACGATGTGTGGGAAGAGCCTATGCTGCAGGAATAACGGGGCGTAGAGACAATGTGCGGGAAGAGCCTATGCTGCAGGAATAACGGGGCGTAGAGACAATATGCAGGAAGAGCCTATGCTGCAGGAATAATGGGGCGTAGAGACGATGTGTGGGAAGAGCCTATGCTGCAGGAATAATGGGGCGTAGAGACTATGTGTGGGAAGAGCCTATGCTGCAGGAATAAGGGGGTGTAGAGACAATGTGTGGGAAGAGCCTATGCTGCAGGAATAATGGGGCGTAGAGACGATGTGCAGGAAGAGCCTATGCTGCAGGAATAATGGGGTGTAGAGACGATGTGCGGGAAGAGCCTATGCTGCAGGAATAATGGGGCGTAGAGACGATGTGCAGGAAGAGCCTATGCTGCAGGAATAATGGGGTGTAGAGACGATGTGCGGGAAGAGCCTATGCTGCAGGAATAATGGGGCGTAGAGACTATGTGTGGGAAGAGCCTATGCTGCAGGAATAAGGGGGTGTAGAGACAATGTGTGGGAAGAGCCTATGCTGCAGGAATAATGGGGCACAGACGATGTGCAGGAAGAGCCTATGCTGCAGGAATAATGGGGCACAGACGATGTGCAGGAAGAGCCTATGCTGCAGGAATAATGGGGCACAGACGATGTGCAGGAAGAGCCTATGCTGCAGGAATAATGGGGTGTAGAGACGATGTGCGGGAAGAGCCTATGCTGCAGGAATAATGGGGCGTAGAGACTATGTGTGGGAAGAGCCTATGCTGCAGGAATAATGGGGCGTAGAGACGATGTGTGGGAAGAGCCTATGCTGCAGGAATAATGGGGCGTAGAGACGATGTGCGGGAAGAGCCTATGCTGCAGGAATAATGGGGCGTAGAGACGATGTGCGGGAAGAGCCTATGCTGCAGGAACAATGGGGCGTAGAGACGATGTGCAGGAAGAGCCTATGCTGCAGGAATAATGGGGCGTAGAGACGATGTGTGGGAAGAGCCTATGCTGCAGGAATAATGGAGCGTAGAGACGATGTGTGGGAAGAGCCTATGCTGCAGGAATAATGGGGTGTAGAGACGATGTGTGGGAAGAGCCTATGCTGCAGGAATAATGGGGTGTAGAGACGATGTGTGGGAAGAGCCTATGCTGCAGGAATAATAGGGCGTAGAGACGATGTGAAGGAAGAGCCTATGCTGCAGGAATAATGGGGTGTAGAGACGATGTGTGGGAAGAGCCTATGCTGCAGGAATAATGGGGCGTAGAGACGATGTGTGGGAAGAGCCTATGCTGCAGGAATAATGGGGCGTAGAGACGATGTGTGGGAAGAGCCTATGCTGCAGGAATAATGGGGCGTAGAGACGATGTGTGGGAAGAGCCTATGCTGCAGGAATAATGGGGCGTAGAGACGATGTGCAGGAAGAGCCTATGCTGCAGGAATAATGGGGTGTAGAGACGATGTGCAGGAAGAGCCTATGCTGCAGGAATAATGGGGCGTAGAGACTATGTGCGGGAAGAGCCTATGCTGCAGGAATAATGGGGCGTAGAGACGATGTGCAGGAAGAGCCTATGCTGCAGGAATAATGGGGCGTAGAGACGATGTGCAGGAAGAGCCTATGCTGCAGGAATAATGGGGCGTAGAGACGATGTGCGGGAAGAGCCTATGCTGCAGGAATAATGGGGCGTAGAGACGATGTGTGGGAAGAGCCTATGCTGCAGGAATAATGGGGCGTAGAGACGATGTGTGGGAAGAGCCTATGCTGCAGGAATAATGGGGTGTAGAGACGATGTGCGGGAAGAGCCTATGCTGCAGGAATAATGGGGCACAGACGATGTGCAGGAAGAGCCTATGCTGCAGGAATAATGGGGCGTAGAGACGATGTGTGGGAAGAGCCTATGCTGCAGGAATAATGGGGCGCAGACGATGTGTGGGAAGAGCCTATGCTGCAGGAATAATGGGGCACAGACGATGTGTGGGAAGAGCCTATGCTGCAGGAATAATGGGGCACAGACGATGTGTGGGAAGAGCCTATGCTGCAGGAATAATGGGGTGTAGAGACGATGTGCGGGAAGAGCCTATGCTGCAGGAATAATGGGGCACAGACGATGTGCGGGAAGAGCCTATGCTGCAGGAATAATGGGGTGTAGAGACGATGTGTGGGAAGAGACTATGCTGCAGGAATAACGGGGCGTAGAGACAATGTGCAGGAAGAGCCTATGCTGCAGGAATAATGGGGCGTAGAGACGATGTGTGGGAAGAGCCTATGCTGCAGGAATAATGGGGCGTAGAGACGATGTGTGGGAAGAGCCTATGCTGCAGGAATAATGGGGCGTAGAGACAATGTGCAGGAAGAGCCTATGCTGCAGGAATAATGGGGCGTAGAGACTATGTGTGGGAAGAGCCTATGCTGCAGGAATAATGGGGCATAGACGATGTGCGGGAAGAGCCTATGCTGCAGGAATAATGGGGCGTAGAGACTATGTGCGGGAAGAGCCTATGCTGCAGGAATAATGGGGTGTAGAGACGATGTGCGGGAAGAGCCTATGCTGCAGGAATAATGGGGCGTAGAGACTATGCGTGGGAAGAGCCTATGCTGCAGGAATAATGGGGTGTAGAGACAATGTGCGGGAAGAGCCTATGCTGCAGGAATAATGGGGCGTAGAGACGATGTGTGGGAAGAGCCTATGCTGCAGGAATAATGGGGTGTACAGACGATGTGTGGGAAGAGCCTATGCTGCAGGAATAATAGGGCGTAGAGACGATGAGCGGGAAGAGCCTATGCTGCAGGAATAATGGGGCATAGAGACGATGTGTGGGAAGAGCCTATGCTGCAGGAATAATGGGGCGTAGAGACGATGTGTGGGAAGAGCCTATGCTGCAGGAATAATGGGGCACAGACGATGTGCAGGAAGAGCCTATGCTGCAGGAATAATGGGGTGTAGAGACGATGTGTGGGAAGAGCCTATGCTGCAGGAATAATGGGGTGTAGAGACGATGTGTGGGAAGAGCCTATGCTGCAGGAATAATGGGGTGTAGAGACGATGTGTGGGAAGAGCCTATGCTGCAGGAATAATAGGGCGTAGAGACGATGAGCGGGAAGAGCCTATGCTGCAGGAATAATGGGGCGTAGAGACGATGTGCAGGAAGAGCCTATGCTGCAGGAATAATGGGGCGTAGAGACGATGTGCGGGAAGAGCCTATGCTGCAGGAATAATGGGGCACAGACGATGAGCAGGAAGAGCCTATGCTGCAGGAATAATGGGGCACAGACGATGTGCGGGAAGAGCCTATGCTGCAGGAATAATGGGGCGTAGAGACGATGAGCGGGAAGAGCCTATGCTGCAGGAATAATGGGGCACAGACGATGAGCAGGAAGAGCCTATGCTGCAGGAATAATGGGGCGTAGAGACGATGTGCGGGAAGAGCCTATGCTGCAGGAATAATGGGGTGTAGAGACGATGTGCGGGAAGAGCCTATGCTGCAGGAATAATGGGGTGTAGAGACGATGTGTGGGAAGAGCCTATGCTGCAGGAATAATGGGGCACAGACGATGTGTGGGAAGAGCCTATGCTGCAGGAATAATGGGGTGTAGAGACGATGTGCAGGAAGAGCCTAAGCTGCAGGAATAATGGGGTGTAGAGACGATGTGCGTGAAGAGCCTATGCTGCAGGAATAATGGGGTGTAGAGACGATGTGTGGGAAGAGCCTATGCTGCAGGAATAATGGGGCGTAGAGACGATGTGCGGGAAGAGCCTATGCTGCAGGAATAATGGGGCACAGACGATGTGCGGGAAGAGCCTACGCTGCAGGAATAATGGGGCGTAGAGACGATGTGTGGGAAGAGCCTATGCTGCAGGAATAATGGGGCACAGACGATGTGTGGGAAGAGCCTATGCTGCAGGAATAATGGGGTGTAGAGACGATGTGCGGGAAGAGCCTACGCTGCAGGAATAATGGGGTGTAGAGACGATGTGTGGGAAGAGCCTATGCTGCAGGAATAATGGGGTGTAGAGACTATGTGTGGGAAGAGCCTATGCTGCAGGAATAATGGGGTGAAGAGACGATGTGTGGGAAGAGCCTATGCTGCAGGAATAATGGGGTGTAGAGACGATGTGTGGGAAGAGCCTATGCTGCAGGAATAATGGGGTGTAGAGACGATGTGTGGGAAGAGCCTATGCTGCAGGAATAATGGGGCGTAGAGACGATGTGCGGGAAGAGCCTATGCTGCAGGAATAATGGGGCACAGACGATGTGTGGGAAGAGCCTATGCTGCAGGAATAATGGGGTGTAGAGACGATGTGCAGGAAGAGCCTATGCTGCAGGAATAATGGGGCACAGACGATGTGCGGGAAGAGCCTATGCTGCAGGAATAATGGGGTGTAGAGACGATGTGCAGGAAGAGCCTATGCTGCAGGAATAATGGGGCGTAGAGACGATGTGTGGGAAGAGCCTATGCTGCAGGAATAATGGGGTGTAGAGACTATGTGTGGGAAGAGCCTATGCTGCAGGAATAATGGGGTGTAGAGACGATATGTGGGAAGAGCCTATGCTGCAGGAATAATGGGGTGTAGAGACGATGTGTGGGAAGAGCCTATGCTGCAGGAATAATGGGGTGTAGAGACTATGTGTGGGAAGAGCCTATGCTGCAGGAATAATGGGGCGTAGAGACGATGTGCAGGAAGAGCCTATGCTGCAGGAATAATGGGGTGTAGAGACGATGTGCAGGAAGAGCCTATGCTGCAGGAATAATGGGGCGTACAGACGATGTGCAGGAAGAGCCTATGCTGCAGGAATAATGGGGTGTAGAGACGATGTGCGGGAAGAGCCTATGCTGCAGGAATAATAGGGCGTAGAGACGATGAGCGGGAAGAGCCTATGCTGCAGGAATAATGGGGCATAGAGACGATGTGCAGGAAGAGCCTATGCTGCAGGAATAATGGGGCGTAGAGACGATGTGTGGGAAGAGCCTATGCTGCAGGAATAATGGGGCGCAGACGATGTGTGGGAAGAGCCTATGCTGCAGGAATAATGGGGCACAGACGATGTGTGGGAAGAGCCTATGCTGCAGGAATAATGGGGCACAGACGATGTGTGGGAAGAGCCTATGCTGCAGGAATAATGGGGCACAGACGATGTGTGGGAAGAGACTATGCTGCAGGAATAACGGGGCGTAGAGACAATGTGCAGGAAGAGCCTATGCTGCAGGAATAATGGGGCGTAGAGACGATGTGTGGGAAGAGCCTATGCTGCAGGAATAATGGGGCGTAGAGACGATGTGTGGGAAGAGCCTATGCTGCAGGAATAATGGGGCGTAGAGACAATGTGCAGGAAGAGCCTATGCTGCAGGAATAATGGGGCACAGACGATGTGTGGGAAGAGCCTATGCTGCAGGAATAACGGGGCGTAGAGACAATGTGCAGGAAGAGCCTATGCTGCAGGAATAATGGGGCGTAGAGACTATGTGTGGGAAGAGCCTATGCTGCAGGAATAATGGGGCATAGAGACGATGTGTGGGAAGAGCCTATGCTGCAGGAATAATGGGGCGTAGAGACTATGTGTGGGAAGAGCCTATGCTGCAGGAATAAGGGGGTGTAGAGACAATGTGTGGGAAGAGCCTATGCTGCAGGAATAATGGGGCACAGACGATGTGCAGGAAGAGCCTATGCTGCAGGAATAATGGGGCGTAGAGACGATGTGCGGGAAGAGCCTATGCTGCAGGAATAATGGGGTGTAGAGACGATGTGCGGGAAGAGCCTATGCTGCAGGAATAATGGGGCGTAGAGACTATGCGTGGGAAGAGCCTATGCTGCAGGAATAATGGGGTGTAGAGACAATGTGCGGGAAGAGCCTATGCTGCAGGAATAATGGGGCGTAGAGACGATGTGTGGGAAGAGCCTATGCTGCAGGAATAATGGGGTGTACAGACGATGTGTGGGAAGAGCCTATGCTGCAGGAATAATAGGGCGTAGAGACGATGAGCGGGAAGAGCCTATGCTGCAGGAATAATGGGGCATAGAGACGATGTGTGGGAAGAGCCTATGCTGCAGGAATAATGGGGCGTAGAGACGATGTGTGGGAAGAGCCTATGCTGCAGGAATAATGGGGCACAGACGATGTGCAGGAAGAGCCTATGCTGCAGGAATAATGGGGCGTAGAGACGATGTGCGGGAAGAGCCTATGCTGCAGGAATAATGGGGTGTAGAGACGATGTGCAGGAAGAGCCTATGCTGCAGGAATAATGGGGCGTAGAGACGATGTGTGGGAAGAGCCTATGCTGCAGGAATAATGGGGTGCAGAGACGATGTGCAGGAAGAGCCTATGATGCAGGAATAATGGGGTGTAGAGACGATGTGTGGGAAGAGCCTATGCTGCAGGAATAATGGGGTGTAGAGACGATGTGTGGGAAGAGCCTATGCTGCAGGAATAATGGGGTGTAGAGACGATGTGTGGGAAGAGCCTATGCTGCAGGAATAATAGGGCGTAGAGACGATGAGCGGGAAGAGCCTATGCTGCAGGAATAATGGGGCGTAGAGACGATGTGCAGGAAGAGCCTATGCTGCAGGAATAATGGGGCGTAGAGACGATGTGCGGGAAGAGCCTATGCTGCAGGAATAATGGGGCGTAGAGACGATGTGCGGGAAGAGCCTATGCTGCAGGAATAATGGGGCGTAGAGACGATGTGCGGGAAGAGCCTATGCTGCAGGAATAATGGGGCACAGACGATGTGTGGGAAGAGCCTATGCTGCAGGAATAATGGGGCGTAGAGACGATGTGCGGGAAGAGCCTATGCTGCAGGAATAATGGGGCGCAGACGATGTGTGGGAAGAGCCTATGCTGCAGGAATAATGGGGTGTAGAGACGATGTGTGGGAAGAGCCTATGCTGCAGGAATAATGGGGCATAGAGACGATGTGTGGGAAGAGCCTATGCTGCAGGAATAATGGGGCGTAGAGACGATGTGCAGGAAGAGCCTATGCTGCAGGAATAATGGGGCACAGACGATGTGCGGGAAGAGCCTATGCTGCAGGAATAATGGGGCACAGACGATGTGTGGGAAGAGCCTATGCTGCAGGAATAATGGGGTGTAGAGACGATGTGCGGGAAGAGCCTACGCTGCAGGAATAATGGGGTGTAGAGACGATGTGTGGGAAGAGCCTATGCTGCAGGAATAATGGGGTGTAGAGACTATGTGTGGGAAGAGCCTATGCTGCAGGAATAATGGGGTGTAGAGACGATGTGTGGGAAGAGCCTATGCTGCAGGAATAATGGGGTGTAGAGACGATGTGTGGGAAGAGCCTATGCTGCAGGAATAATGGGGTGTAGAGACGATGTGTGGGAAGAGCCTATGCTGCAGGAATAATGGGGCGTAGAGACGATGTGCGGGAAGAGCCTATGCTGCAGGAATAATGGGGCACAGACGATGTGTGGGAAGAGCCTATGCTGCAGGAATAATGGGGTGTAGAGACGATGTGCAGGAAGAGCCTATGCTGCAGGAATAATGGGGCACAGACGATGTGCGGGAAGAGCCTATGCTGCAGGAATAATGGGGTGTAGAGACGATGTGCAGGAAGAGCCTATGCTGCAGGAATAATGGGGCGTAGAGACGATGTGTGGGAAGAGCCTATGCTGCAGGAATAATGGGGTGTAGAGACTATGTGTGGGAAGAGCCTATGCTGCAGGAATAATGGGGTGTAGAGACGATATGTGGGAAGAGCCTATGCTGCAGGAATAATGGGGTGTAGAGACGATGTGTGGGAAGAGCCTATGCTGCAGGAATAATGGGGTGTAGAGACTATGTGTGGGAAGAGCCTATGCTGCAGGAATAATGGGGTGTAGAGACGATGTGTGGGAAGAGCCTATGCTGCAGGAATAATGGGGCGTAGAGACGATGTGCAGGAAGAGCCTATGCTGCAGGAATAATGGGGTGTAGAGACGATGTGCAGGAAGAGCCTATGCTGCAGGAATAATGGGGCGTACAGACGATGTGCGGGAAGAGCCTATGCTGCAGGAATAATGGGGTGTAGAGACGATGTGTGGGAAGAGCCTATGCTGCAGGAATAATAGGGCGTAGAGACGATGAGCGGGAAGAGCCTATGCTGCAGGAATAATGGGGCATAGAGACGATGTGTGGGAAGAGCCTATGCTGCAGGAATAATGGGGCACAGACGATGTGCAGGAAGAGCCTATGCTGCAGGAATAATGGGGTGTAGAGACGATGTGTGGGAAGAGCCTATGCTGCAGGAATAATAGGGCGTAGAGACGATGTGCGGGAAGAGCCTATGCTGCAGGAATAATGGGGCACAGACGATGTGTGGGAAGAGCCTATGCTGCAGGAATAATGGGGCGTAGAGACGATGTGCGGGAAGAGCCAATGCTGCAGGAATAATGGGGCGCAGACGATGTGTGGGAAGAGCCTATGCTGCAGGAATAATGGGGCGTAGAGACGATGTGCGGGAAGAGCCTATGCTGCAGGAATAATGGGGCACAGACGATGTGCGGGAAGAGCCTATGCTGCAGGAATAATGGGGCGTAGAGACGATGTGCGGGAAGAGCCTATGCTGCAGGAATAATGGGGTGTAGAGACGATGTGCAGGAAGAGCCTATGCTGCAGGAATAATGGGGTGTAGAGACGATGTGTGGGAAGAGCCTATGCTGCAGGAATAATGGGGCGCAGACGATGTGTGGGAAGAGCCTATGCTGCAGGAATAATGGGGCGTAGAGACGATGTGCGGGAAGAGCCTATGCTGCAGGAATAATGGGGCACAGACGATGTGCGGGAAGAGCCTATGCTGCAGGAATAATGGGGTGTAGAGACGATGTGTGGGAAGAGCCTATGCTGCAGGAATAATGGGGCGTAGAGACGATGTGCGGGAAGAGCCTACGCTGCAGGAATAATGGGGCGCAGACGATGTGTGGGAAGAGCCTATGCTGCAGGAATAATGGGGTGTAGAGACGATGTGCAGGAAGAGCCTATGCTGCAGGAATAATGGGGCACAGACGATGTGCGGGAAGAGCCTATGCTGCAGGAATAATGGGGTGTAGAGACGATGTGCAGGAAGAGCCTATGCTGCAGGAATAATGGGGCACAGACGATGTGCGGGAAGAGCCTATGCTGCAGGAATAATGGGGCGTAGAGACGATGTGCAGGAAGAGCCTATGCTGCAGGAATAATGGGGCACAGACGATGTGCGGGAAGAGCCTACGCTGCAGGAATAATGGGGCGTAGAGACGATGAGCGGGAAGAGCCTATGCTGCAGGAATAATGGGGCGCAGACGATGTGTGGGAAGAGCCTATGCTGCAGGAATAATGGGGTGTAGAGACGATGTGTGGGAAGAGCCTATGCTGCAGGAATAATGGGGCACAGACGATGTGCGGGAAGAGCCTATGCTGCAGGAATAATGGGGTGTAGAGACGATGTGCAGGAAGAGCCTATGCTGCAGGAATAATGGGGCGTAGAGACGATGTGCAGGAAGAGCCTATGCTGCAGGAATAATGGGGCACAGACGATGTGCGGGAAGAGCCTACGCTGCAGGAATAATGGGGCGTAGAGACGATGAGCGGGAAGAGCCTATGCTGCAGGAATAATGGGGCGCAGACGATGTGTGGGAAGAGCCTATGCTGCAGGAATAATGGGGTGTAGAGACGATGTGTGGGAAGAGCCTATGCTGCAGGAATAATGGGGTGTAGAGACGATGTGTGGGAAGAGCCTATGCTGCAGGAATAATGGGGCGTAGAGACGATGTGCAGGAAGAGCCTAGGCTGCAGGAATAATGGGGTGTAGAGACGATGAGCGGGAAGAGCCTATGCTGCAGGAATAATGGGGCGTAGAGACGATGTGCGGGAAGAGCCTATGCTGCAGGAATAATGGGGCGTAGAGACGATGTGTGGGAAGAGCCTATGCTGCAGGAATAATGGGGTGTAGAGACGATGTGTGGGAAGAGCCTATGCTGCAGGAATAATGGGGCGTAGAGACGATGTGTGGGAAGAGCCTATGCTGCAGGAATAATGGGGTGTAGAGACTATGTGTGGGAAGAGCCTATGCTGCAGGAATAATGGGGTGTAGAGACGATGTGTGGGAAGAGCCTATGCTGCAGGAATAATGGGGTGTAGAGACGATGTGTGGGAAGAGCCTATGCTGCAGGAATAATGGGGTGTAGAGACGATGTGCAGGAAGAGCCTATGCTGCAGGAATAATGGGGCGTAGAGACGATGTGTGGAAGAGCCTATGCTGCAGGAATAATGGGGCGTAGAGACGATGTGCAGGAAGAGCCTATGCTGCAGGAATAATGGGGCGTAGAGACGATGTGTGGGAAGAGCCTATGCAGTAGGAATAATGGGGCGTAGAGACGATGTGTGGGAAGAGCCTATGCTGCAGGAATAATGGGGCACAGACGATGTGCGGGAAGAGCCTATGCTGCAGGAATAATGGGGTGTAGAGACGATGTGCAGGAAGAGCCTATGCTGCAGGAATAATGGGGTGTAGAGACGATGTGCGGGAAGAGCCTATGCTGCAGGAATAATGGGGCGGAGAGACGATGTGCGGGAAGAGCCTATGCTGCAGGAATAATGGGGCGTAGAGACGATGTGCAGGAAGAGCCTATGCTGCAGGAATAATGGGGTGTAGAGACGATGTGCGGGAAGAGCCTATGCTGCAGGAATAATGGGGCACAGACGATGTGCGGGAAGAGCCTATGCTGCAGGAATAATGGGGCACAGACGATGTGCGGGAAGAGCCTATGCTGCAGGAATAATGGGGCGTAGAGACGATGTGCAGGAAGAGCCTATGCTGCAGGAATAATGGGGTGTAGAGACGATGTGCGGGAAGAGCCTATGCTGCAGGAATAATGGGGCGTAGAGACGATGTGCAGGAAGAGCCTATGCTGCAGGAATAATGGGGTGTAGAGACGATGTGCAGGAAGAGCCTATGCTGCAGGAATAATGGGGCGTAGAGACGATGTGCGGGAAGAGCCTATGCTGCAGGAATAATGGGGCGTAGAGACGATGTGCAGGAAGAGCCTATGCTGCAGGAATAATGGGGTGTAGAGACGATGTGCGGGAAGAGCCTATGCTGCAGGAATAATGGGGTGTAGAGACGATGTGCGGGAAGAGCCTATGCTGCAGGAATAATGGGGCGTAGAGACGATGTGCAGGAAGAGCCTATGCTGCAGGAATAATGGGGTGTAGAGACGATGTGCAGGAAGAGCCTATGCTGCAGGAATAATGGGGCGTAGAGACGATGTGCAGGAAGAGCCTATGCTGCAGGAATAATGGGGCGTACAGACGATGTGCAGGAAGAGCCTATGCTGCAGGAATAATGGGGCGTACAGACGATGTGCAGGAAGAGCCTATGCTGCAGGAATAATGGGGCGTAGAGACGATGTGCAGGAAGAGCCTATGCTGCAGGAATAATGGGGCGTAGAGACGATGTGCGGGAAGAGCCTATGCTGCAGGAATAATGGGGCGTAGAGACGATGTGTGGGAAGAGCCTATGCTGCAGGAATAATGGGGCGTAGAGACTATGTGTGGGAAGAGCCTATGCTGCAGGAATAATGGGGCGTAGAGACGATGTGTGGGAAGAGCCTATGCTGCAGGAATAATGGGGCGTAGAGACGATGTGTGGGAAGAGCCTATGCTGCAGGAATAATGGGGCGTAGAGACGATGTGTGGGAAGAGCCTATGCTGCAGGAATAATGGGGCACAGAGACGATGTGTGGGAAGAGCCTATGCTGCAGGAATAATGGGGTGTAGAGACGATGTGTGGGAAGAGCCTATGCTGCAGGAATAATGGGGCACAGACGATGTGCGGGAAGAGCCTATGCTGCAGGAATAATGGGGTGTAGAGACGATGTGTGGGAAGAGCCTATGCTGCAGGAATAATGGGGCACAGAGACGATGTGTGGGAAGAGCCTATGCTGCAGGAATAATGGGGTGTAGAGACGATGTGTGGGAAGAGCCTATGCTGCAGGAATAATGGGGCACAGACGATGTGTGGGAAGAGCCTATGCTGCAGGAATAATGGGGTGTAGAGACGATGTGCAGGAAGAGCCTATGCTGCAGGAATAATGGGGCGTAGAGACGATGTGCGGGAAGAGCCTATGCTGCAGGAATAATGGGGTGTAGAGACGATGTGCGGGAAGAGCCTATGCTGCAGGAATAATGGGGCGTAGAGACGATGTGTGGGAAGAGCCTATGCTGCAGGAATAATGGGGCGTAGAGACTATGTGTGGGAAGAGCCTATGCTGCAGGAATAAGGGGGCGTAGAGACGATGTGTGGGAAGAGCCTATGCTGCAGGAATAATGGGGCACAGACGATGTGTGGGAAGAGCCTATGCTGCAGGAATAACGGGGCGTAGAGACAATGTGCGGGAAGAGCCTATGCTGCAGGAATAACGGGGCGTAGAGACAATGTGCAGGAAGAGCCTATGCTGCAGGAATAATGGGGCGTAGAGACGATGTGTGGGAAGAGCCTATGCTGCAGGAATAATGGGGCGTAGAGACTATGTGTGGGAAGAGCCTATGCTGCAGGAATAAGGGGGTGTAGAGACAATGTGTGGGAAGAGCCTATGCTGCAGGAATAATGGGGCGTAGAGACGATGTGCGGGAAGAGCCTATGCTGCAGGAATAATGGGGCGTAGAGACTATGTGCGGGAAGAGCCTATGCTGCAGGAATAAGGGGGTGTAGAGACAATGTGTGGGAAGAGCCTATGCTGCAGGAATAATGGGGCACAGACGATGTGCAGGAAGAGCCTATGCTGCAGGAATAATGGGGCACAGACGATGTGCAGGAAGAGCCTATGCTGCAGGAATAATGGGGCACAGACGATGTGCAGGAAGAGCCTATGCTGCAGGAATAATGGGGTGTAGAGACGATGTGCGGGAAGAGCCTATGCTGCAGGAATAATGGGGCGTAGAGACTATGTGTGGGAAGAGCCTATGCTGCAGGAATAATGGGGCGTAGAGACGATGTGTGGGAAGAGCCTATGCTGCAGGAATAATGGGGCGTAGAGACGATGTGCGGGAAGAGCCTATGCTGCAGGAATAATGGGGCGTATAGACGATGTGCGGGAAGAGCCTATGCTGCAGGAACAATGGGGCGTAGAGACGATGTGCAGGAAGAGCCTATGCTGCAGGAATAATGGGGCGTAGAGACGATGTGTGGGAAGAGCCTATGCTGCAGGAATAATGGGGCGTAGAGAAAATGTGCAGGAAGAGCCTATGCTGCAGGAATAATGGGGCGTAGAGACTATGTGCAGGAAGAGCCTATGCTGCAGGAATAATGGGGTGTAGAGACGATGTGTGGGAAGAGCCTATGCTGCAGGAATAATGGGGCACAGACGATGTGCGGGAAGAGCCTATGCTGCAGGAATAATGGGGTGTAGAGACGATGTGCGGGAAGAGCCTATGCTGCAGGAATAATGGGGCGTACAGACGATGTGCAGGAAGAGCCTATGCTGCAGGAATAATGGGGCACAGACGATGTGTGGGAAGAGCCTATGCTGCAGGAATAATGGGGCGTAGAGACGATGTGTGGGAAGAGCCTATGCTGCAGGAATAATGGGGCGTAGAGACGATGTGTGGGAAGAGCCTATGCTGCAGGAATAATGGGGCGTAGAGACGATGTGCAGGAAGAGCCTATGCTGCAGGAATAATGGGGCGTAGAGACGATGTGTGGGAAGAGCCTATGCTGCAGGAATAATGGAGCGTAGAGACGATGTGTGGGAAGAGCCTATGCTGCAGGAATAATGGGGTGTAGAGACGATGTGTGGGAAGAGCCTATGCTGCAGGAATAATGGGGTGTAGAGACGATGTGTGGGAAGAGCCTATGCTGCAGGAATAATAGGGCGTAGAGACGATGTGAAGGAAGAGCCTATGCTGCAGGAATAATGGGGTGTAGAGACGATGTGTGGGAAGAGCCTATGCTGCAGGAATAATGGGGCGTAGAGACGATGTGTGGGAAGAGCCTATGCTGCAGGAATAATGGGGCGTAGAGACGATGTGTGGGAAGAGCCTATGCTGCAGGAATAATGGGGCGTAGAGACGATGTGTGGGAAGAGCCTATGCTGCAGGAATAATGGGGCGTAGAGACGATGTGCAGGAAGAGCCTATGCTGCAGGAATAATGGGGTGTAGAGACGATGTGCAGGAAGAGCCTATGCTGCAGGAATAATGGGGCGTAGAGACTATGTGCGGGAAGAGCCTATGCTGCAGGAATAATGGGGCGTAGAGACGATGTGCAGGAAGAGCCTATGCTGCAGGAATAATGGGGCGTAGAGACGATGTGCAGGAAGAGCCTATGCTGCAGGAATAATGGGGCGTAGAGACGATGTGCGGGAAGAGCCTATGCTGCAGGAATAATGGGGCGTAGAGACGATGTGTGGGAAGAGCCTATGCTGCAGGAATAATGGGGCGTAGAGACGATGTGTGGGAAGAGCCTATGCTGCAGGAATAATGGGGTGTAGAGACGATGTGCGGGAAGAGCCTATGCTGCAGGAATAATGGGGCACAGACGATGTGCAGGAAGAGCCTATGCTGCAGGAATAATGGGGCGTAGAGACGATGTGTGGGAAGAGCCTATGCTGCAGGAATAATGGGGCGCAGACGATGTGTGGGAAGAGCCTATGCTGCAGGAATAATGGGGCACAGACGATGTGTGGGAAGAGCCTATGCTGCAGGAATAATGGGGCGTAGAGACGATGTGTGGGAAGAGCCTATGCTGCAGGAATAATGGGGTGTAGAGACGATGTGCGGGAAGAGCCTATGCTGCAGGAATAATGGGGCACAGACGATGTGCGGGAAGAGCCTATGCTGCAGGAATAATGGGGTGTAGAGACGATGTGTGGGAAGAGACTATGCTGCAGGAATAACGGGGCGTAGAGACAATGTGCAGGAAGAGCCTATGCTGCAGGAATAATGGGGCGTAGAGACGATGTGTGGGAAGAGCCTATGCTGCAGGAATAATGGGGCGTAGAGACGATGTGTGGGAAGAGCCTATGCTGCAGGAATAATGGGGCGTAGAGACTATGTGTGGGAAGAGCCTATGCTGCAGGAATAAGGGGGTGTAGAGACAATGTGTGGGAAGAGCCTATGCTGCAGGAATAATGGGGCACAGACGATGTGCAGGAAGAGCCTATGCTGCAGGAATAATGGGGCGTAGAGACTATGTGTGGGAAGAGCCTATGCTGCAGGAATAAGGGGGTGTAGAGACAATGTGTGGGAAGAGCCTATGCTGCAGGAATAATGGGGCACAGACGATGTGCAGGAAGAGCCTATGCTGCAGGAATAATAGGGCGTAGAGACGATGTGCGGGAAGAGCCTATGCTGCAGGAATAATGGGGTGTAGAGACAATGTGCGGGAAGAGCCTATGCTGCAGGAATAATGGGGCGTAGAGACGATGTGTGGGAAGAGCCTATGCTGCAGGAATAATGGGGTGTACAGACGATGTGTGGGAAGAGCCTATGCTGCAGGAATAATAGGGCGTAGAGACGATGAGCGGGAAGAGCCTATGCTGCAGGAATAATGGGGCATAGAGACGATGTGTGGGAAGAGCCTATGCTGCAGGAATAATGGGGCGTAGAGACGATGTGTGGGAAGAGCCTATGCTGCAGGAATAATGGGGCACAGACGATGTGCAGGAAGAGCCTATGCTGCAGGAATAATGGGGTGTAGAGACGATGTGTGGGAAGAGCCTATGCTGCAGGAATAATGGGGTGTAGAGACGATGTGTGGGAAGAGCCTATGCTGCAGGAATAATGGGGTGTAGAGACGATGTGTGGGAAGAGCCTATGCTGCAGGAATAATAGGGCGTAGAGACGATGAGCGGGAAGAGCCTATGCTGCAGGAATAATGGGGCGTAGAGACGATGTGCAGGAAGAGCCTATGCTGCAGGAATAATGGGGCGTAGAGACGATGTGCGGGAAGAGCCTATGCTGCAGGAATAATGGGGCGTAGAGACGATGTGCAGGAAGAGCCTATGCTGCAGGAATAATGGGGCGTAGAGACGATGTGCGGGAAGAGCCTATGCTGCAGGAATAATGGGGCACAGACGATGTGTGGGAAGAGCCTATGCTGCAGGAATAATGGGGCGTAGAGACGATGTGCGGGAAGAGCCTATGCTGCAGGAATAATGGGGCGCAGACGATGTGTGGGAAGAGCCTATGCTGCAGGAATAATGGGGCACAGACGATGTGCGGGAAGAGCCTATGCTGCAGGAATAATGGGGCGTAGAGACGATGAGCGGGAAGAGCCTATGCTGCAGGAATAATGGGGCACAGACGATGAGCAGGAAGAGCCTATGCTGCAGGAATAATGGGGCGTAGAGACGATGTGCGGGAAGAGCCTATGCTGCAGGAATAATGGGGTGTAGAGACGATGTGCGGGAAGAGCCTATGCTGCAGGAATAATGGGGTGTAGAGACGATGTGTGGGAAGAGCCTATGCTGCAGGAATAATGGGGCACAGACGATGTGTGGGAAGAGCCTATGCTGCAGGAATAATGGGGTGTAGAGACGATGTGCGGGAAGAGCCTATGCTGCAGGAATAATGGGGTGTAGAGACGATGTGCGGGAAGAGCCTATGCTGCAGGAATAATGGGGCACAGACGATGTGTGGGAAGAGCCTATGCTGCAGGAATAATGGGGTGTAGAGACGATGTGCGGGAAGAGCCTATGCTGCAGGAATAATGGGGTGTAGAGACGATGTGTGGGAAGAGCCTATGCTGCAGGAATAATGGGGCGTAGAGACGATGTGCGGGAAGAGCCTATGCTGCAGGAATAATGGGGCACAGACGATGTGCGGGAAGAGCCTACGCTGCAGGAATAATGGGGCGTAGAGACGATGTGTGGGAAGAGCCTATGCTGCAGGAATAATGGGGCACAGACGATGTGTGGGAAGAGCCTATGCTGCAGGAATAATGGGGTGTAGAGACGATGTGCGGGAAGAGCCTACGCTGCAGGAATAATGGGGTGTAGAGACGATGTGTGGGAAGAGCCTATGCTGCAGGAATAATGGGGTGTAGAGACTATGTGTGGAAAGAGCCTATGCTGCAGGAATAATGGGGTGTAGAGACGATGTGTGGGAAGAGCCTATGCTGCAGGAATAATGGGGTGTAGAGACGATGTGTGGGAAGAGCCTATGCTGCAGGAATAATGGGGTGTAGAGACGATGTGTGGGAAGAGCCTATGCTGCAGGAATAATGGGGCGTAGAGACGATGTGCGGGAAGAGCCTATGCTGCAGGAATAATGGGGCACAGACGATGTGTGGGAAGAGCCTATGCTGCAGGAATAATGGGGTGTAGAGACGATGTGCAGGAAGAGCCTATGCTGCAGGAATAATGGGGCACAGACGATGTGCGGGAAGAGCCTATGCTGCAGGAATAATGGGGTGTAGAGACGATGTGCAGGAAGAGCCTATGCTGCAGGAATAATGGGGCGTAGAGACGATGTGTGGGAAGAGCCTATGCTGCAGGAATAATGGGGTGTAGAGACTATGTGTGGGAAGAGCCTATGCTGCAGGAATAATGGGGTGTAGAGACGATATGTGGGAAGAGCCTATGCTGCAGGAATAATGGGGTGTAGAGACGATGTGTGGGAAGAGCCTATGCTGCAGGAATAATGGGGTGTAGAGACTATGTGTGGGAAGAGCCTATGCTGCAGGAATAATGGGGCGTAGAGACGATGTGCAGGAAGAGCCTATGCTGCAGGAATAATGGGGTGTAGAGACGATGTGCAGGAAGAGCCTATGCTGCAGGAATAATGGGGCGTACAGACGATGTGCAGGAAGAGCCTATGCTGCAGGAATAATGGGGCATAGAGACGATGTGTGGGAAGAGCCTATGCTGCAGGAATAATGGGGCATAGAGACGATGTGTGGGAAGAGCCTATGCTGCAGGAATAATGGGGCACAGACGATGTGCAGGAAGAGCCTATGCTGCAGGAATAATGGGGTGTAGAGACGATGTGTGGGAAGAGCCTATGCTGCAGGAATAATAGGGCGTAGAGACGATGTGCGGGAAGAGCCTATGCTGCAGGAATAATGGGGCACAGACGATGTGTGGGAAGAGCCTATGCTGCAGGAATAATGGGGCGTAGAGACGATGTGCGGGAAGAGCCAATGCTGCAGGAATAATGGGGCGCAGACGATGTGTGGGAAGAGCCTATGCTGCAGGAATAATGGGGCGTAGAGACGATGTGCGGGAAGAGCCTATGCTGCAGGAATAATGGGGCACAGACGATGTGCGGGAAGAGCCTATGCTGCAGGAATAATGGGGCGTAGAGACGATGTGCGGGAAGAGCCTATGCTGCAGGAATAATGGGGTGTAGAGACGATGTGCAGGAAGAGCCTATGCTGCAGGAATAATGGGGTGTAGAGACGATGTGTGGGAAGAGCCTATGCTGCAGGAATAATGGGGCGCAGACGATGTGTGGGAAGAGCCTATGCTGCAGGAATAATGGGGCGTAGAGACGATGTGCGGGAAGAGCCTATGCTGCAGGAATAATGGGGCACAGACGATGTGCGGGAAGAGCCTATGCTGCAGGAATAATGGGGTGTAGAGACGATGTGTGGGAAGAGCCTATGCTGCA
Source organism: Phyllobates terribilis (assembly GCF_046119375.1). NCBI lineage: Eukaryota > Metazoa > Chordata > Amphibia > Anura > Dendrobatidae > Phyllobates > Phyllobates terribilis. The sequence continues at coordinate 46,184 of NW_027365659.1, read as the reverse complement.
GGAATAATGGGGCGTAGAGACGATGTGCGGGAAGAGCCTACGCTGCAGGAATAATGGGGCGCAGACGATGTGTGGGAAGAGCCTATGCTGCAGGAATAATGGGGTGTAGAGACGATGTGCAGGAAGAGCCTATGCTGCAGGAATAATGGGGCACAGACGATGTGCGGGAAGAGCCTATGCTGCAGGAATAATGGGGTGTAGAGACGATGTGCAGGAAGAGCCTATGCTGCAGGAATAATGGGGCGTAGAGACGATGTGCAGGAAGAGCCTATGCTGCAGGAATAATGGGGCACAGACGATGTGCGGGAAGAGCCTACGCTGCAGGAATAATGGGGCGTAGAGACGATGAGCGGGAAGAGCCTATGCTGCAGGAATAATGGGGCGCAGACGATGTGTGGGAAGAGCCTATGCTGCAGGAATAATGGGGTGTAGAGACGATGTGTGGGAAGAGCCTATGCTGCAGGAATAATGGGGCACAGACGATGTGCGGGAAGAGCCTATGCTGCAGGAATAATGGGGTGTAGAGACGATGTGCAGGAAGAGCCTATGCTGCAGGAATAATGGGGCGTAGAGACGATGTGCAGGAAGAGCCTATGCTGCAGGAATAATGGGGCACAGACGATGTGCGGGAAGAGCCTACGCTGCAGGAATAATGGGGCGTAGAGACGATGAGCGGGAAGAGCCTATGCTGCAGGAATAATGGGGCGCAGACGATGTGTGGGAAGAGCCTATGCTGCAGGAATAATGGGGTGTAGAGACGATGTGTGGGAAGAGCCTATGCTGCAGGAATAATGGGGTGTAGAGACGATGTGTGGGAAGAGCCTATGCTGCAGGAATAATGGGGCGTAGAGACGATGTGCAGGAAGAGCCTATGCTGCAGGAATAATGGGGTGTAGAGACGATGAGCGGGAAGAGCCTATGCTGCAGGAATAATGGGGCGTAGAGACGATGTGTGGGAAGAGCCTATGCTGCAGGAATAATGGGGTGTAGAGACGATGTGTGGGAAGAGCCTATGCTGCAGGAATAATGGGGCGTAGAGACGATGTGTGGGAAGAGCCTATGCTGCAGGAATAATGGGGTGTAGAGACGATGTGCGGGAAGAGCCTATGCTGCAGGAATAATGGGGCGTAGAGACGATGTGTGGGAAGAGCCTATGCTGCAGGAATAATGGGGTGTAGAGACGATGTGTGGAAAGAGCCTATGCTGCAGGAATAATGGGGCACAGACGATGTGTGGGAAGAGCCTATGCTGCAGGAATAATGGGGCACAGACGATGTGTGGGAAGAGCCTATGCTGCAGGAATAATGGGGCATAGAGACGATGTGTGGGAAGAGCCTATGCTGCAGGAATAATGGGGTGTAGAGACTATGTGTGGGAAGAGCCTATGCTGCAGGAATAATGGGGTGTAGAGACGATGTGTGGGAAGAGCCTATGCTGCAGGAATAATGGGGTGTAGAGACGATGTGTGGGAAGAGCCTATGCTGCAGGAATAATGGGGTGTAGAGACGATGTGCAGGAAGAGCCTATGCTGCAGGAATAATGGGGCGTAGAGACGATGTGTGGAAGAGCCTATGCTGCAGGAATAATGGGGCGTAGAGACGATGTGCAGGAAGAGCCTATGCTGCAGGAATAATGGGGCGTAGAGACGATGTGTGGGAAGAGCCTATGCAGTAGGAATAATGGGGCGTAGAGACGATGTGTGGGAAGAGCCTATGCTGCAGGAATAATGGGGCACAGACGATGTGCGGGAAGAGCCTATGCTGCAGGAATAATGGGGTGTAGACACGATGTGCAGGAAGAGCCTATGCTGCAGGAATAATGGGGTGTAGAGACGATGTGCGGGAAGAGCCTATGCTGCAGGAATAATGGGGCGGAGAGACGATGTGCGGGAAGAGCCTATGCTGCAGGAATAATGGGGCGTAGAGACGATGTGCAGGAAGAGCCTATGCTGCAGGAATAATGGGGTGTAGAGACGATGTGCGGGAAGAGCCTATGCTGCAGGAATAATGGGGCACAGACGATGTGCGGGAAGAGCCTATGCTGCAGGAATAATGGGGCACAGACGATGTGCGGGAAGAGCCTATGCTGCAGGAATAATGGGGCGTAGAGACGATGTGCAGGAAGAGCCTATGCTGCAGGAATAATGGGGCGTACAGACGATGTGCAGGAAGAGCCTATGCTGCAGGAATAATGGGGTGTAGAGACGATGTGCGGGAAGAGCCTATGCTGCAGGAATAATGGGGCGTAGAGACGATGTGCAGGAAGAGCCTATGCTGCAGGAATAATGGGGTGTAGAGACGATGTGCAGGAAGAGCCTATGCTGCAGGAATAATGGGGCGTAGAGACGATGTGCGGGAAGAGCCTATGCTGCAGGAATAATGGGGCGTAGAGACGATGTGCAGGAAGAGCCTATGCTGCAGGAATAATGGGGTGTAGAGACGATGTGCGGGAAGAGCCTATGCTGCAGGAATAATGGGGTGTAGAGACGATGTGCGGGAAGAGCCTATGCTGCAGGAATAATGGGGCGTAGAGACGATGTGCAGGAAGAGCCTATGCTGCAGGAATAATGGGGTGTAGAGACGATGTGCAGGAAGAGCCTATGCTGCAGGAATAATGGGGCGTAGAGACGATGTGCAGGAAGAGCCTATGCTGCAGGAATAATGGGGCGTACAGACGATGTGCAGGAAGAGCCTATGCTGCAGGAATAATGGGGCGTACAGACGATGTGCAGGAAGAGCCTATGCTGCAGGAATAATGGGGCGTAGAGACGATGTGCAGGAAGAGCCTATGCTGCAGGAATAATGGGGCGTAGAGACGATGTGCGGGAAGAGCCTATGCTGCAGGAATAATGGGGCGTAGAGACGATGTGTGGGAAGAGCCTATGCTGCAGGAAAAATGGGGCGTAGAGACTATGTGTGGGAAGAGCCTATGCTGCAGGAATAATGGGGCGTAGAGACGATGTGTGGGAAGAGCCTATGCTGCAGGAATAATGGGGCGTAGAGACGATGTGTGGGAAGAGCCTATGCTGCAGGAATAATGGGGCGTAGAGACGATGTGTGGGAAGAGCCTATGCTGCAGGAATAATGGGGCACAGAGACGATGTGTGGGAAGAGCCTATGCTGCAGGAATAATGGGGTGTAGAGACGATGTGTGGGAAGAGCCTATGCTGCAGGAATAATGGGGCACAGACGATGTGCGGGAAGAGCCTATGCTGCAGGAATAATGGGGTGTAGAGACGATGTGCGGGAAGAGCCTATGCTGCAGGAATAATGGGGCGTAGAGACGATGTGTGGGAAGAGCCTATGCTGCAGGAATAATGGGGCGTAGAGACTATGTGTGGGAAGAGCCTATGCTGCAGGAATAAGGGGGCGTAGAGACGATGTGTGGGAAGAGCCTATGCTGCAGGAATAATGGGGCACAGACGATGTGTGGGAAGAGCCTATGCTGCAGGAATAATGGGGCACAGACGATGTGTGGGAAGAGCCTATGCTGCAGGAATAATGGGGCACAGACGATGTGTGGGAAGAGCCTATGCTGCAGGAATAACGGGGCGTAGAGACAATGTGCGGGAAGAGCCTATGCTGCAGGAATAACGGGGCGTAGAGACAATGTGCAGGAAGAGCCTATGCTGCAGAAATAATGGGGCGTAGAGACGATGTGTGGGAAGAGCCTATGCTGCAGGAATAATGGGGCGTAGAGACTATGTGTGGGAAGAGCCTATGCTGCAGGAATAAGGGGGTGTAGAGACAATGTGTGGGAAGAGCCTATGCTGCAGGAATAATGGGGCGTAGAGACGATGTGCAGGAAGAGCCTATGCTGCAGGAATAATGGGGTGTAGAGACGATGTGCGGGAAGAGCCTATGCTGCAGGAATAATGGGGCGTAGAGACTATGTGTGGGAAGAGCCTATGCTGCAGGAATAAGGGGGTGTAGAGACAATGTGTGGGAAGAGCCTATGCTGCAGGAATAATGGGGCACAGACGATGTGCAGGAAGAGCCTATGCTGCAGGAATAATGGGGCACAGACGATGTGCAGGAAGAGCCTATGCTGCAGGAATAATGGGGCACAGACGATGTGCAGGAAGAGCCTATGCTGCAGGAATAATGGGGCGTAGAGACGATGTGCGGGAAGAGCCTATGCTGCAGGAATAATGGGGTGTAGAGACGATGTGCGGGAAGAGCCTATGCTGCAGGAATAATGGGGCGTAGAGACTATGTGTGGGAAGAGCCTATGCTGCAGGAATAATGGGGCGTAGAGACGATGTGTGGGAAGAGCCTATGCTGCAGGAATAATGGGGCGTAGAGACGATGTGCGGGAAGAGCCTATGCTGCAGGAATAATGGGGTGTAGAGACGATGTGTGGGAAGAGCCTATGCTGCAGGAATAATGGGGTGTAGAGACGATGTGCAGGAAGAGCCTATGCTGCAGGAATAATGGGGCGTAGAGACGATGTGCAGGAAGAGCCTATGCTGCAGGAATAATGGGGTGTAGAGACGATGTGTGGGAAGAGCCTATGCTGCAGGAATAATGGGGTGTAGAGACGATGTGCAGGAAGAGCCTATGCTGCAGGAATAATGGGGTGTAGAGACGATGTGCGGGAAGAGCCTATGCTGCAGGAATAATGGGGTGTAGAGACGATGTGCAGGAAGAGCCTATGCTGCAGGAATAATGGGGTGTAGAGACGATGTGCAGGAAGAGCCTATGCTGCAGGAATAATGGGGCGTAGAGACGATGTGCAGGAAGAGCCTATGCTGCAGGAATAATGGGGCGTAGAGACGATGTGAGGGAAGAGCCTATGCTGCAGGAATAATGAGGCACAGACGATGTGCGGGAAGAGCCTATGCTGCAGGAATAATGGGGCGTAGAGACGATGTGCAGGAAGAGCCTATGCTGCAGGAATAATGGGGCGTAGAGACGATGTGCAGGAAGAGCCTATGCTGCAGGAATAATGGGGCGTAGAGACGATGTGCAGGAAGAGCCTATGCTGCAGGAATAATGGGGTGTAGAGACGATGTGCAGGAAGAGCCTATGCTGCAGGAATAATGGGGTGTAGAGACGATGTGCGGGAAGAGCCTATGCTGCAGGAATAATGGGGTGTAGAGACGATGTGCAGGAAGAGCCTATGCTGCAGGAATAATGGGGTGTAGAGACGATGTGCAGGAAGAGCCTATGCTGCAGGAATAATGGGGCGTAGAGACGATGTGCAGGAAGAGCCTATGCTGCAGGAATAATGGGGCGTAGAGACGATGTGAGGGAAGAGCCTATGCTGCAGGAATAATGGGGTGTAGAGACGATGTGCAGGAAGAGCCTATGCTGCAGGAATAATGGGGCGTAGAGACGATGTGCGGGAAGAGCCTATGCTGCAGGAATAATGGGGTGTAAAGACAATGTGCGGGAAGAGCCTATGCTGCAGGAATAATGGGGCGTAGAGACGATGTGCAGGAAGAGCCTATGCTGCAGGAATAATGGGGTGTAGAGACGATGTGCAGGAAGAGCCTATGCTGCAGGAATAATGGGGCGTAGAGACGATGTGTGGGAAGAGTCTATGCTGCAGGAATAATGGGGCGTAGAGACGATGTGTGGGAAGAGCCTATGCTGCAGGAATAATGGGGCACAGACGATGTGTGGGAAGAGCCTATGCTGCAGGAATAATGGGGCGTAGAGACGATGTGTGGGAAGAGCCTATGCTGCAGGAATAATGGGGCGTAGAGACGATGTGCGGGAAGAGTCTATGCTGCAGGAATAATGGGGCGTAGAGACGATGTGTGGGAAGAGCCTATGCTGCAGGAATAATGAGGCACAGAGACGATGTGCAGGAAGAGCCTATGCTGCAGGAATAATGGGGTGTAAAGACAATGTGCGGGAAGAGCCTATGCTGCAGGAATAATGGGGCGTAGAGACGATGTGCAGGAAGAGCCTATGCTGCAGGAATAATGGGGTGTAAAGACAATGTGCGGGAAGAGCCTATGCTGCAGGAATAATGGGGCGTAGAGACGATGTGCAGGAAGAGCCTATGCTGCAGGAATAATGGGGTGTAAAGACAATGTGCGGGAAGAGCCTATGCTGCAGGAATAATGGGGCGTAGAGACGATGTGTGGGAAGAGCCTATGCTGCAGGAATAATGGGGCACAGACGATGTGTGGGAAGAGCCTATGCTGCAGGAATAATGGGGTGTAGAGACGATGTGCAGGAAGAGCCTATGCTGCAGGAATAATGGGGTGTAGAGACGATGTGCAGGAAGAGCCTATGCTGCAGGAATAATGGGGTGTAGAGACGATGTGCAGGAAGAGCCTATGCTGCAGGAATAATGGGGTGTAGAGACAATGTGCAGGAAGAGCCTATGCTGCAGGAATAATGGGGCGTAGAGACGATGTGCAGGAAGAGCCTATGCTGCAGGAATAATGGGGCGTAGAGACGATGTGCAGGAAGAGCCTATGCTGCAGGAATAATGGGGCGTAGAGACGATGTGCGGGAAGAGCCTATGCTGCAGGAATAATGGGGCATAGAGACGGATGTGTGGGAAGAGCCTATGCTGCAGGAATAATGGGGCGTAGAGACGATGTGCGGGAACAGCCTATGCTGCAGGAATAATGGGGCGTAGAGACGATGTGTGGGAAGAGCCTATGCTGCAGGAATAATGGGGCACAGACGATGTGCAGGAAGAGCCTATGCTGCAGGAATAATGGGGCGTAGAGACGATGTGCAGGAAGAGCCTATGCTGCAGGAATAATGGGGCGTAGAGACGATGTGCGGGAAGAGCTTATGCTGCAGGAATAATGGGGCGTAGAGACGATGTGCGGGAAGAGCCGATGCTGCAGGAATAATGGGGCGTAGAGACGATGTGTGGGAAGAGCCTATGCTGCAGGAATAATGGGGCATAGAGACGATGTGTGGGAAGAGCCTATGCTGCAGGAATAATGGGGCGTAGAGACGATGTGCGGGAAGAGCCTATGCTGCAGGAATAATGGGGTGTAGAGACGATGTGTGGGAAGAGCCTATGCTGCAGGAATAATGGGGCATAGAGACGATGTGTGGGAAGAGCCTATGCTGCAGGAATAATGGGGTGTAGAGACGATGTGTGGGAAGAGCCTATGCTGCAGGAATAATGGGGCGTAGAGACGATGTGCGGGAAGAGCCTATGCTGCAGGAATAATGGGGCACAGACGATGTGTGGGAAGAGCCTATGCTGCAGGAATAATGGGGCGTAGAGACGATGTGTGGGAAGAGCCTATGCTGCAGGAATAATGGGGCGTAGAGACGATGAGCGGGAAGAGCCTATGCTGCAGGAATAATGGGGCGTAGAGACGATGTGCAGGAAGAGACTATGCTGCAGGAATAATGGGGCGTAAAGACGATGTGTGGGAAGAGCCTATGCTGCAGGAATAATGGGGCGTAGAGACGATGTGTGGGAAGAGCCTATGCTGCAGGAATAATGGGGCGCAGACGATGAGCGGGAAGAGCCTATGATGCAGGAATAATGGGGCGTAGAGACGATGTGTGGGAAGAGCCTATGCTGCAGGAATAATGGGGTGTAGAGACGATGTGTGGGAAGAGCCTATGCTGCAGGAATAATGGGGCGCAGACGATGAGCGGGAAGAGCCTATGCTGCAGGAATAATGGGGCGTAGAGACGATGTGTGGGAAGAGCCTATGCTGCAGGAATAATGGGGTGTAGAGACGATGTGTGGGAAGAGCCTATGCTGCAGGAATAATGGGGCGCAGACGATGAGCGGGAAGAGCCTATGCTGCAGGAATAATGGGGCGTAGAGACGATGTGTGGGAAGAGCCTATGCTGCAGGAATAATGGGGCGTAGAGACGATGTGTGGGAAGAGCCTATGCTGCAGGAATAATGGGGCGTAGAGACGATGTGCGGGAAGAGCCTATGCTGCAGGAATAATGGGGCGTAGAGACGATGTGTGGGAAGAGCCTATGCTGCAGGAATAATGGGGCACAGACGATGTGTGGGAAGAGCCTATGCTGCAGGAATAATGGGGCGTAGAGACGATGTGCAGGAAGAGCCTATGCTGCAGGAATAATGGGGTGTAGAGACGATGTGCAGGAAGAGCCTATGCTGCAGGAATAATGGGGCACAGAGACGATGTGCAGGAAGAGCCTATGCTGCAGGAATAATGGGGCGTAGAGACGATGTGTGGGAAGAGCCTATGCTGCAGGAATAATGGGGTGTAGAGACGATGTGTGGGAAGAGCCTATGCTGCAGGAATAATGGGGCGCAGACGATGTGTGGGAAGAGCCTATGCTGCAGGAATAATGGGGTGTAGAGACGATGTGTGGGAAGAGCCTATGCTGCAGGAATAATGGGGCGTAGAGACGATGTGCAGGAAGAGCCTATGCTGCAGGAATAATGGGGCGTAGAGACGATGTGTGGGAAGAGCCTATGCTGCAGGAATAATGGGGTGTAGAGACGATGTGTGGGAAGAGTCTATGCTGCAGGAATAATGGGGTGTAGAGACGATGTGTGGGAAGAGCCTATGCTGCAGGAATAATGGGGTGTAGAGACGATGTGCAGGAAGAGCCTATGCTGCAGGAATAATGGGGCGTAGAGACGATGTGTGGGAAGAGCCTATGCTGCAGGAATAATGGGGCATAGAGACGATGTGCAGGAAGAGCCTATGCTGCAGGAATAATGGGGCGTAGAGACGATGTGCAGGAAGAGCCTATGCTGCAGGAATAATGGGGCGTAGAGACGATGTGCGGGAAGAGCCTATGCTGCAGGAATAATGGGGCGTAGAGACGATGTGCAGGAAGAGCCTATGCTGCAGGAATAATGGGGTGTAGAGACGATGTGTGGGAAGAGCCTATGCTGCAGGAATAATGGGGCGTAGAGACGATGTGTGGGAAGAGCCTATGCTGCAGGAATAATGGGGTGTAGAGACGATGTGTGGGAAGAGCCTATGCTGCAGGAATAATGGGGCACAGACTATGTGCAGGAAGAGCCTATGCTGCAGGAATAATGGGGTGTAGAGACGATGTGCAGGAAGAGCCTATGCTGCAGGAATAATGGGGCGTAGAGACGATGTGTGGGAAGAGCCTATGCTGCAGGAATAATGGGGCATAGAGACGATGTGCAGGAAGAGCCTATGCTGCAGGAATAATGGGGCGTAGAGACGATGTGCAGGAAGAGCCTATGCTGCAGGAATAATGGGGCGTAGAGACGATGTGCGGGAAGAGCCTATGCTGCAGGAATAATGGGGCGTAGAGACGATGTGCAGGAAGAGCCTATGCTGCAGGAATAATGGGGTGTAGAGACGATGTGTGGGAAGAGCCTATGCTGCAGGAATAATGGGGCGTAGAGACGATGTGTGGGAAGAGCCTATGCTGCAGGAATAATGGGGTGTAGAGACGATGTGTGGGAAGAGCCTATGCTGCAGGAATAATGGGGCACAGACTATGTGCAGGAAGAGCCTATGCTGCAGGAATAATGGGGTGTAGAGACGATGTGCAGGAAGAGCCTATGCTGCAGGAATAATGGGGCACAGAGACGATGTGCAGGAAGAGCCTATGCTGCAGGAATAATGGGGCGTAGAGACGATGTGTGGGAAGAGCCTATGCTGCAGGAATAATGGGGTGTAGAGACGATGTGTGGGAAGAGCCTATGCTGCAGGAATAATGGGGCGCAGACGATGTGTGGGAAGAGCCTATGCTGCAGGAATAATGGGGTGTAGAGACGATGTGTGGGAAGAGCCTATGCTGCAGGAATAATGGGGCGTAGAGACGATGTGCAGGAAGAGCCTATGCTGCAGGAATAATGGGGCGTAGAGACGATGTGTGGGAAGAGCCTATGCTGCAGGAATAATGGGGTGTAGAGACGATGTGTGGGAAGAGTCTATGCTGCAGGAATAATGGGGTGTAGAGACGATGTGTGGGAAGAGCCTATGCTGCAGGAATAATGGGGCACAGACGATGTGCAGGAAGAGCCTATGCTGCAGGAATAATGGGGTGTAGAGACGATGTGCAGGAAGAGCCTATGCTGCAGGAATAATGGGGCGTAGAGACGATGTGTGGGAAGAGCCTATGCTGCAGGAATAATGGGGCATAGAGACGATGTGCAGGAAGAGCCTATGCTGCAGGAATAATGGGGCGTAGAGACGATGTGCAGGAAGAGCCTATGCTGCAGGAATAATGGGGCGTAGAGACGATGTGCGGGAAGAGCCTATGCTGCAGGAATAATGGGGCGTAGAGACGATGTGCGGGAAGAGCCTATGCTGCAGGAATAATGGGGTGTAGAGACGATGTGTGGGAAGAGCCTATGCTGCAGGAATAATGGGGCGTAGAGACGATGTGTGGGAAGAGCCTATGCTGCAGGAATAATGGGGTGTAGAGACGATGTGTGGGAAGAGCCTATGCTGCAGGAATAATGGGGCACAGACTATGTGCAGGAAGAGCCTATGCTGCAGGAATAATGGGGTGTAGAGACGATGTGCAGGAAGAGCCTATGCTGCAGGAATAATGGGGCGTAGAGACGATGTGCAGGAAGAGCCTATGCTGCAGGAATAATGGGGCATAGAGACGATGTGCAGGAAGAGCCTATGCTGCAGGAATAATGGGGCGTAGAGACGATGTGCAGGAAGAGCCTATGCTGCAGGAATAATGGGGCGTAGAGACGATGTGCGGGAAGAGCCTATGCTGCAGGAATAATGGGGCGTAGAGACGATGTGCAGGAAGAGCCTATGCTGCAGGAATAATGGGGCGTAGAGACTATGTGTGGGAAGAGCCTATGCTGCAGGAATAATGGGGCATAGACGATGTGTGGGAAGAGCCTATGCTGCAGGAATAATGGGGCGTAGAGACTATGTGTGGGAAGAGCCTATGCTGCAGGAATAAGGGGGTGTAGAGACAATGTGTGGGAAGAGCCTATGCTGCAGGAATAATGGGGCACAGACGATGTGCAGGAAGAGCCTATGCTGCAGGAATAATGGGGCGTAGAGACGATGTGCGGGAAGAGCCTATGCTGCAGGAATAATGGGGTGTAGAGACGATGTGCGGGAAGAGCCTATGCTGCAGGAATAATGGGGCGTAGAGACTATGCGTGGGAAGAGCCTATGCTGCAGGAATAATGGGGTGTAGAGACAATGTGCGGGAAGAGCCTATGCTGCAGGAATAATGGGGCGTAGAGACAATGTGCAGGAAGAGCCTATGCTGCAGGAATAATGGGGCGTAGAGACGATGTGCGGGAAGAGCCTATGCTGCAGGAATAATGGGGTGTAGAGACGATGTGCGGGAAGAGCCTATGCTGCAGGAATAATGGGGTGTAGAGACGATGTGTGGGAAGAGCCTATGCTGCAGGAATAATGGGGTGTAGAGTCGATGTGTGGGAAGAGCCTATGCTGCAGGAATAATGGGGCGTAGAGACGATGTGCGGGAAGAGCCTATGCTGCAGGAATAATGGGGCGTAGAGACGATGTGCAGGAAGAGCCTATGCTGCAGGAATAATGGGGCGTAGAGACGATGTGCGGGAAGAGCCTATGCTGCAGGAATAATGGGGCGTAGAGACGATGTGTGGGAAGAGCCTATGCTGCAGGAATAATGGGGTGTAGAGACGATGTGCGGGAAGAGCCTATGCTGCAGGAATAATGGGGCGTAGAGACGATGTGTGGGAAGAGCCTATGCTGCAGGAATAATGGGGCGCAGACGATGTGCAGGAAGAGCCTATGCTGCAGGAATAATGGGGCGTAGAGACGATGTGTGGGAAGAGCCTATGCTGCAGGAATAATGGGGTGTAGAGACGATGTGCAGGAAGAGCCTATGCTGCAGGAATAATGGGGCGTACAGACGATGTGCAGGAAGAGCCTATGCTGCAGGAATAATGGGGTGTAGAGACGATGTGCAGGAAGAGCCTATGCTGCAGGAATAATGGGGCACAGACGATGTGTGGGAAGAGCCTATGCTGCAGGAATAATGGGGCGTAGAGACGATGTGCAGGAAGAGCCTATGCTGCAGGAATAATGGGGCACAGAGACGATGTGCGGGAAGAGCCTATGCTGCAGGAATAATGGGGCGTAGAGACGATGTGCAGGAAGAGCCTATGCTGCAGGAATAATGGGGCACAGACGATGTGTGGGAAGAGCCTATGCTGCAGGAATAATGGGGTGTAGAGACGATGTGTGGGAAGAGCCTATGCTGCAGGAATAATGGGGTGTAGAGACGATGTGCGGGAAGAGCCTATGCTGCAGGAATAATGGGGCGTAGAGACGATGTGTGGGAAGAGCCTATGCTGCAGGAATAATGGGGCACAGACGATGTGTGGGAAGAGCCTATGCTGCAGGAATAATGGGGCGTAGAGACGATGTGTGGGAAGAGCCTATGCTGCAGGAATAATGGGGTGTACAGACGATGTGTGGGAAGAGCCTATGCTGCAGGAATAATGGGGCGTAGAGACGATGTGTGGGAAGAGCCTATGCTGCAGGAATAATGGGGCGTAGAGACGATGAGCGGGGAGAGCCTATGCTGCAGGAATAATGGGGCGTAGAGACGATGTGTGGGAAGAGCCTATGCTGCAGGAATAATGGGGCACAGACGATGTGCAGGAAGAGCCTATGCTGCAGGAATAATGGGGTGTAGACACGATGTGCAGGAAGAGCCTATGCTGCAGGAATAATGGGGTGTAGAGACGATGTGTGGGAAGAGCCTATGCTGCAGGAATAATGGGGCGCAGACGATGTGTGGGAAGAGCCTATGCTGCAGGAATAATGGGGCGCAGACGATGTGTGGGAAGAGCCTATGCTGCAGGAATAATGGGGCACAGACGATGTGTGGGAAGAGCCTATGCTGCAGGAATAATGGGGTGTAGAGACGATGTGTGGGAAGAGCCTATGCTGCAGGAATAATGGGGTGTAGAGACGATGTGTGGGAAGAGCCTATGCTGCAGGAATAATGGGGTGTAGAGACGATGTGTGGGAAGAGCCTATGCTGCAGGAATAATAGGGCGTAGAGACGATGAGCGGGAAGAGCCTATGCTGCAGGAATAATGGGGCGTAGAGACGATGTGCAGGAAGAGCCTATGCTGCAGGAATAATGGGGCGTAGAGACGATGTGCGGGAAGAGCCTATGCTGCAGGAATAATGGGGCGTAGAGACGATGTGCAGGAAAAGCCTATGCTGCAGGAATAATGGGGCGTAGAGACGATGTGCGGGAAGAGCCTATGCTGCAGGAATAATGGGGCACAGACGATGTGTGGGAAGAGCCTATGCTGCAGGAATAATGGGGCGTAGAGACGATGTGCGGGAAGAGCCTATGCTGCAGGAATAATGGGGCGCAGACGATGTGTGGGAAGAGCCTATGCTGCAGGAATAATGGGGTGTAGAGACGATGTGTGGGAAGAGCCTATGCTGCAGGAATAATGGGGCATAGAGACGATGTGTGGGAAGAGCCTATGCTGCAGGAATAATGGGGCGTAGAGACGATGAGCGGGAAGAGCCTATGCTGCAGGAATAATGGGGCACAGACGATGAGCAGGAAGAGCCTATGCTGCAGGAATAATGGGGCGTAGAGACGATGTGCGGGAAGAGCCTATGCTGCAGGAATAATGGGGTGTAGAGACGATGTGCGGGAAGAGCCTATGCTGCAGGAATAATGGGGTGTAGAGACGATGTGTGGGAAGAGCCTATGCTGCAGGAATAATGGGGCACAGACGATGTGTGGGAAGAGCCTATGCTGCAGGAATAATGGGGTGTAGAGACGATGTGCAGGAAGAGCCTATGCTGCAGGAATAATGGGGCGTAGAGACGATGTGCGGGAAGAGCCTACGCTGCAGGAATAATGGGGCGTAGAGACGATGAGCGGGAAGAGCCTATGCTGCAGGAATAATGGGGCGTAGAGACGATGTGCAGGAAGAGCCTATGCTGCAGGAATAATGGGGCGTAGAGACGATGTGTGGGAAGAGCCTATGCTGCAGGAATAATGGGGTGTAGAGACGATGTGTGGGAAGAGCCTATGCTGCAGGAATAATGGGGCACAGACGATGTGCGGGAAGAGCCTACGCTGCAAGAATAATGGGGCGTAGAGACGATGAGCGGGAAGAGCCTATGCTGCAGGAATAATGGGGTGTAGAGACGATGTGTGGGAAGAGCCTATGCTGCAGGAATAATGGGGCGTAGAGACGATGTGCAGGAAGAGCCTATGCTGCAGGAATAATGGGGTGTAGAGACGATGAGCGGGAAGAGCCTATGCTGCAGGAATAATGGGGCGTAGAGACGATGTGCATGAAGAGCCTATGCTGCAGGAATAATGGGGCGTAGAGACGATGAGCGGGAAGAGCCTATGCTGCAGGAATAATGGGGCACAGACGATGTGTGGGAAGAGCCTACGCTGCAGGAATAATGGGGCGTAGAGACGATGTGCAGGAAGAACCTATGCTGCAGGAATAATGGGGCGTAGAGACGATGTGCAGGAAGAGCCTATGCTGCAGGAATAATGGGGCACAGACGATGTGCGGGAAGAGCCTACGCTGCAGGAATAATGGGGCGTAGAGACGATGTGTGGGAAGAGCCTATGCTGCAGGAATAATGGGGTGTAGAGACGATGTGCAGGAAGAGCCTATGCTGCAGGAATAATGGGGTGTAGAGACGATGTGTGGGAAGAGCCTATGCTGCAGGAATAATGGGGCGTAGAGACGATGTGCGGGAAGAGCCTATGCTGCAGGAATAATGGGGCACAGACGATGTGCGGGAAGAGCCTACGCTGCAGGAATAATGGGGCGTAGAGACGATGTGTGGGAAGAGCCTATGCTGCAGGAATAATGGGGCACAGACGATGTGCGGGAAGAGCCTATGCTGCAGGAATAATGGGGTGTAGAGACGATGTGCGGGAAGAGCCTACGCTGCAGGAATAATGGGGTGTAGAGACGATGTGTGGGAAGAGCCTATGCTGCAGGAATAATGGGGTGTAGAGACTATGTGTGGGAAGAGCCTATGCTGCAGGAATAATGGGGTGTAGAGACGATGTGTGGGAAGAGCCTATGCTGCAGGAATAATGGGGTGTAGAGACGATGTGTGGGAAGAGCCTATGCTGCAGGAATAATGGGGTGTAGAGACGATGTGTGGGAAGAGCCTATGCTGCAGGAATAATGGGGCGTAGAGACGATGTGCGGGAAGAGCCTATGCTGCAGGAATAATGGGGCACAGACGATGTGTGGGAAGAGCCTATGCTGCAGGAATAATGGGGTGTAGAGACGATGTGCAGGAAGAGCCTATGCTGCAGGAATAATGGGGCACAGACGATGTGCGGGAAGAGCCTATGCTGCAGGAATAATGGGGTGTAGAGACGATGTGCAGGAAGAGCCTATGCTGCAGGAATAATGGGGCGTAGAGACGATGTGTGGGAAGAGCCTATGCTGCAGGAATAATGGGGTGTAGAGACTATGTGTGGGAAGAGCCTATGCTGCAGGAATAATGGGGTGTAGAGACGATGTGTGGGAAGAGCCTATGCTGCAGGAATAATGGGGTGTAGAGACGATGTGTGGGAAGAGCCTATGCTGCAGGAATAATGGGGTGTAGAGACGATGTGTGGGAAGAGCCTATGCTGCAGGAATAATAGGGCGTAGAGACGATGAGCGGGAAGAGCCTATGCTGCAGGAATAATGGGGCGTAGAGACGATGTGCAGGAAGAGCCTATGCTGCAGGAATAATGGGGCGTAGAGACGATGTGCGGGAAGAGCCTATGCTGCAGGAATAATGGGGCGTAGAGACGATGTGCAGGAAGAGCCTATGCTGCAGGAATAATGGGGCGTAGAGACTATGTGTGGGAAGAGCCTATGCTGCAGGAATAATGGGGTGTAGAGACTATGTGTGCGAAGAGCCTATGCTGCAGGAATAATGGGGTGTAGAGACTATGTGTGGGAAGAGCCTATGCTGCAGGAATAATGGGGTGTAGAGACGATATGTGGGAAGAGCCTATGCTGCAGGAATAATGGGGTGTAGAGACGATGTGTGGGAAGAGCCTATGCTGCAGGAATAATGGGGTGTAGAGACTATGTGTGGGAAGAGCCTATGCTGCAGGAATAATGGGGTGTAGAGACGATGTGTGGGAAGAGCCTATGCTGCAGGAATAATGGGGCGTAGAGACGATGTGCAGGAAGAGCCTATGCTGCAGGAATAATGGGGTGTAGAGACGATGTGCAGGAAGAGCCTATGCTGCAGGAATAATGGGGCGTACAGACGATGTGCAGGAAGAGCCTATGCTGCAGGAATAATGGGGTGTAGAGACGATGTGCGGGAAGAGCCTATGCTGCAGGAATAATAGGGCGTAGAGACGATGAGCGGGAAGAGCCTATGCTGCAGGAATAATGGGGCATAGAGACGATGTGTGGGAAGAGCCTATGCTGCAGGAATAATGGGGCACAGACGATGTGCAGGAAGAGCCTATGCTGCAGGAATAATGGGGTGTAGAGACGATGTGTGGGAAGAGCCTATGCTGCAGGAATAATAGGGCGTAGAGACGATGTGCGGGAAGAGCCTATGCTGCAGGAATAATGGGGCACAGACGATGTGTGGGAAGAGCCTATGCTGCAGGAATAATGGGGCGTAGAGACGATGTGCGGGAAGAGCCAATGCTGCAGGAATAATGGGGCGCAGACGATGTGTGGGAAGAGCCTATGCTGCAGGAATAATGGGGCACAGACGATGTGCGGGAAGAGCCTATGCTGCAGGAATAATGGGGCACAGAGACGATGTGCGGGAAGAGCCTATGCTGCAGGAATAATGGGGCGTAGAGACGATGTGCGGGAAGAGCCTATGCTGCAGGAATAATGGGGTGTAGAGACGATGTGCAGGAAGAGCCTATGCTGCAGGAATAATGGGGTGTAGAGACGATGTGTGGGAAGAGCCTATGCTGCAGGAATAATGGGGCGCAGACGATGTGTGGGAAGAGCCTATGCTGCAGGAATAATGGGGCGTAGAGACGATGTGCGGGAAGAGCCTATGCTGCAGGAATAATGGGGCACAGACGATGTGCGGGAAGAGCCTATGCTGCAGGAATAATGGGGTGTAGAGACTATGTGTGGGAAGAGCCTATGCTGCAGGAATAATGGGGTGTAGAGACGATGTGTGGGAAGAGCCTATGCTGCAGGAATAATGGGGCGTAGAGACGATGTGCGGGAAGAGCCTACGCTGCAGGAATAATGGGGCGCAGACGATGTGTGGGAAGAGCCTATGCTGCAGGAATAATGGGGTGTAGAGACGATGTGCAGGAAGAGCCTATGCTGCAGGAATAATGGGGCACAGACGATGTGCGGGAAGAGCCTATGCTGCAGGAATAATGGGGTGTAGAGACGATGTGCAGGAAGAGCCTATGCTGCAGGAATAATGGGGCGTAGAGACGATGTGCAGGAAGAGCCTATGCTGCAGGAATAATGGGGCACAGACGATGTGCGGGAAGAGCCTACGCTGCAGGAATAATGGGGCGTAGAGACGATGAGCGGGAAGAGCCTATGCTGCAGGAATAATGGGGCGCAGACGATGTGTGGGAAGAGCCTATGCTGCAGGAATAATGGGGTGTAGAGACGATGTGTGGGAAGAGCCTATGCTGCAGGAATAATGGGGCACAGACGATGTGTGGGAAGAGCCTATGCTGCAGGAATAATGGGGTGTAGAGACGATGTGCAGGAAGAGCCTATGCTGCAGGAATAATGGGGCGTAGAGACGATGTGCAGGAAGAGCCTATGCTGCAGGAATAATGGGGCACAGACGATGTGCGGGAAGAGCCTACGCTGCAGGAATAATGGGGCGTAGAGACGATGAGCGGGAAGAGCCTATGCTGCAGGAATAATGGGGCGCAGACGATGTGTGGGAAGAGCCTATGCTGCAGGAATAATGGGGTGTAGAGACGATGTGTGGGAAGAGCCTATGCTGCAGGAATAATGGGGTGTAGAGACGATGTGTGGGAAGAGCCTATGCTGCAGGAATAATGGGGTGTAGAGACGATGAGCGGGAAGAGCCTATGCTGCAGGAATAATGGGGCGTAGAGACGATGTGCGGGAAGAGCCTATGCTGCAGGAATAATGGGGCGTAGAGACGATGTGTGGGAAGAGCCTATGCTGCAGGAATAATGGGGTGTAGAGACGATGTGTGGGAAGAGCCTATGCTGCAGGAATAATGGGGCGTAGAGACGATGTGTGGGAAGAGCCTATGCTGCAGGAATAATGGGGTGTAGAGACGATGTGTGGGAAGAGCCTATGCTGCAGGAATAATGGGGTGTAGAGACTATGTGTGGGAAGAGCCTATGCTGCAGGAATAATGGGGTGTAGAGACGATGTGTGGGAAGAGCCTATGCTGCAGGAATAATGGGGTGTAGAGACGATGTGTGGGAAGAGCCTATGCTGCAGGAATAATGGGGTGTAGAGACGATGTGCAGGAAGAGCCTATGCTGCAGGAATAATGGGGCGTAGAGACGATGTGTGGAAGAGCCTATGCTGCAGGAATAATGGGGCGTAGAGACGATGTGCAGGAAGAGCCTATGCTGCAGGAATAATGGGGCGTAGAGACGATGTGTGGGAAGAGCCTATGCAGTAGGAATAATGGGGCGTAGAGACGATGTGTGGGAAGAGCCTATGCTGCAGGAATAATGGGGCACAGACGATGTGCGGGAAGAGCCTATGCTGCAGGAATAATGGGGTGTAGAGACGATGTGCAGGAAGAGCCTATGCTGCAGGAATAATGGGGTGTAGAGACGATGTGCGGGAAGAGCCTATGCTGCAGGAATAATGGGGCGTAGAGACGATGTGCGGGAAGAGCCTATGCTGCAGGAATAATGGGGCGTAGA
This sequence comes from Phyllobates terribilis, assembly GCF_046119375.1. Taxonomy (NCBI): domain Eukaryota; kingdom Metazoa; phylum Chordata; class Amphibia; order Anura; family Dendrobatidae; genus Phyllobates; species Phyllobates terribilis. The sequence goes on along the minus strand of NW_027365659.1, from coordinate 27,411 downwards.
GACGATGTGCAGGAAGAGCCTATGCTGCAGGAATAATGGGGTGTAGAGACGATGTGCGGGAAGAGCCTATGCTGCAGGAATAATGGGGCACAGACGATGTGCGGGAAGAGCCTATGCTGCAGGAATAATGGGGCACAGACGATGTGCGGGAAGAGCCTATGCTGCAGGAATAATGGGGCGTAGAGACGATGTGCAGGAAGAGCCTATGCTGCAGGAATAATGGGGCGTACAGACGATGTGCAGGAAGAGCCTATGCTGCAGGAATAATGGGGTGTAGAGACGATGTGCGGGAAGAGCCTATGCTGCAGGAATAATGGGGCGTAGAGACGATGTGCAGGAAGAGCCTATGCTGCAGGAATAATGGGGTGTAGAGACGATGTGCAGGAAGAGCCTATGCTGCAGGAATAATGGGGCGTAGAGACGATGTGCGGGAAGAGCCTATGCTGCAGGAATAATGGGGCGTAGAGACGATGTGCAGGAAGAGCCTATGCTGCAGGAATAATGGGGTGTAGAGACGATGTGCGGGAAGAGCCTATGCTGCAGGAATAATGGGGTGTAGAGACGATGTGCGGGAAGAGCCTATGCTGCAGGAATAATGGGGCGTAGAGACGATGTGCAGGAAGAGCCTATGCTGCAGGAATAATGGGGCGTAGAGACGATGTGCAGGAAGAGCCTATGCTGCAGGAATAATGGGGTGTAGAGACGATGTGCAGGAAGAGCCTATGCTGCAGGAATAATGGGGCGTAGAGACGATGTGCAGGAAGAGCCTATGCTGCAGGAATAATGGGGCGTACAGACGATGTGCAGGAAGAGCCTATGCTGCAGGAATAATGGGGCGTACAGACGATGTGCAGGAAGAGCCTATGCTGCAGGAATAATGGGGCGTAGAGACGATGTGCAGGAAGAGCCTATGCTGCAGGAATAATGGGGCGTAGAGACGATGTGCGGGAAGAGCCTATGCTGCAGGAATAATGGGGCGTAGAGACGATGTGTGGGAAGAGCCTATGCTGCAGGAATAATGGGGCGTAGAGACTATGTGTGGGAAGAGCCTATGCTGCAGGAATAATGGGGCGTAGAGACGATGTGTGGGAAGAGCCTATGCTGCAGGAATAATGGGGCGTAGAGACGATGTGTGGGAAGAGCCTATGCTGCAGGAATAATGGGGCGTAGAGACGATGTGTGGGAAGAGCCTATGCTGCAGGAATAATGGGGCACAGACGATGTGCAGGAAGAGCCTATGCTGCAGGAATAATGGGGTGTAGAGACGATGTGCGGGAAGAGCCTATGCTGCAGGAATAATGGGGCACAGACGATGTGCAGGAAGAGCCTATGCTGCAGGAATAATGGGGTGTAGAGACGATGTGCGGGAAGAGCCTATGCTGCAGGAATAATGGGGCGTAGAGACGATGTGTGGGAAGAGCCTATGCTGCAGGAATAATGGGGCGTAGAGACTATGTGTGGGAAGAGCCTATGCTGCAGGAATAAGGGGGCGTAGAGACGATGTGTGGGAAGAGCCTATGCTGCAGGAATAATGGGGCACAGACGATGTGTGGGAAGAGCCTATGCTGCAGGAATAATGGGGCACAGACGATGTGTGGGAAGAGCCTATGCTGCAGGAATAATGGGGCACAGACGATGTGTGGGAAGAGCCTATGCTGCAGGAATAACGGGGCGTAGAGACAATGTGCGGGAAGAGCCTATGCTGCAGGAATAACGGGGCGTAGAGACAATGTGCAGGAAGAGCCTATGCTGCAGGAATAATGGGGCGTAGAGACGATGTGTGGGAAGAGCCTATGCTGCAGGAATAAGGGGGTGTAGAGACAATGTGTGGGAAGAGCCTATGCTGCAGGAATAATGGGGCGTAGAGACGATGTGCAGGAAGAGCCTATGCTGCAGGAATAATGGGGTGTAGAGACGATGTGCGGGAAGAGCCTATGCTGCAGGAATAATGGGGCGTAGAGACTATGTGTGGGAAGAGCCTATGCTGCAGGAATAAGGGGGTGTAGAGACAATGTGTAGGAAGAGCCTATGCTGCAGGAATAATGGGGCACAGACGATGTGCAGGAAGAGCCTATGCTGCAGGAATAATGGGGCGTAGAGACGATGTGCGGGAAGAGCCTATGCTGCAGGAATAATGGGGTGTAGAGACGATGTGCGGGAAGAGCCTATGCTGCAGGAATAATGGGGCGTAGAGACTATGTGTGGGAAGAGCCTATGCTGCAGGAATAATGGGGCGTAGAGACGATGTGTGGGAAGAGCCTATGCTGCAGGAATAATGGGGCGTAGAGACGATGTGCGGGAAGAGCCTATGCTGCAGGAATAATGGGGCGTAGAGACGATGTGCAGGAAGAGCCTATGCTGCAGGAATAATGGGGTGTAGAGACGATGTGTGGGAAGAGCCTATGCTGCAGGAATAATGGGGTGTAGAGACGATGTGCAGGAAGAGCCTATGCTGCAGGAATAATGGGGTGTAGAGACGATGTGCGGGAAGAGCCTATGCTGCAGGAATAATGGGGTGTAGAGACGATGTGCAGGAAGAGCCTATGCTGCAGGAATAATGGGGTGTAGAGACGATGTGCAGGAAGAGCCTATGCTGCAGGAATAATGGGGCGTAGAGACGATGTGCAGGAAGAGCCTATGCTGCAGGAATAATGGGGCGTAGAGACGATGTGAGGGAAGAGCCTATGCTGCAGGAATAATGAGGCACAGACGATGTGCGGGAAGAGCCTATGCTGCAGGAATAATGGGGCGTAGAGACGATGTGCAGGAAGAGCCTATGCTGCAGGAATAATGGGGCGTAGAGACGATGTGCAGGAAGAGCCTATGCTGCAGGAATAATGGGGCGTAGAGACGATGTGCAGGAAGAGCCTATGCTGCAGGAATAATGGGGTGTAGAGACGATGTGCAGGAAGAGCCTATGCTGCAGGAATAATGGGGTGTAGAGACGATGTGCGGGAAGAGCCTATGCTGCAGGAATAATGGGGTGTAGAGACGATGTGCGGGAAGAGCCTATGCTGCAGGAATAATGGGGTGTAGAGACGATGTGCAGGAAGAGCCTATGCTGCAGGAATAATGGGGCGTAGAGACGATGTGCAGGAAGAGCCTATGCTGCAGGAATAATGGGGCGTAGAGACGATGTGAGGGAAGAGCCTATGCTGCAGGAATAATGGGGTGTAGAGACGATGTGCAGGAAGAGCCTATGCTGCAGGAATAATGGGGCGTAGAGACGATGTGCAGGAAGAGCCTATGCTGCAGGAATAATGGGGTGTAGAGACGATGTGCGGGAAGAGCCTATGCTGCAGGAATAATGGGGCACAGAGACGATGTGTGGGAAGAGCCTATGCTGCAGGAATAATGGGGTGTAGAGACGATGTGTGGGAAGAGCCTATGCTGCAGGAATAATGGGGCGTAGAGACGATGTGCAGGAAGAGCCTATGCTGCAGGAATAATGGGGCGTAGAGACGATGTGTGGGAAGAGCCTATGCTGCAGGAATAATGGGGCGTAGAGACGATGTGCAGGAAGAGCCTATGCTGCAGGAATAATGGGGCGTAGAGACGATGTGTGGGAAGAGCCTATGCTGCAGGAATAATGGGGTGTAGAGACGATGTGTGGGAAGAGCCTATGCTGCAGGAATAATGGGGCACAGACTATGTGCAGGAAGAGCCTATGCTGCAGGAATAATGGGGTGTAGAGACGATGTGCAGGAAGAGCCTATGCTGCAGGAATAATGGGGCGTAGAGACGATGTGCAGGAAGAGCCTATGCTGCAGGAATAATGGGGCATAGAGACGATGTGCAGGAAGAGCCTATGCTGCAGGAATAATGGGGCGTAGAGACGATGTGCAGGAAGAGCCTATGCTGCAGGAATAATGGGGCGTAGAGACGATGTGCGGGAAGAGCCTATGCTGCAGGAATAATGGGGCGTAGAGACGATGTGCAGGAAGAGCCTATGCTGCAGGAATAATGGGGCGTAGAGACGATGTGTGGGAAGAGCCTATGCTGCAGGAATAATGGGGCATAGAGACGATGTGTGGGAAGAGCCTATGCTGCAGGAATAATGGGGCATAGAGACGATGTGCAGGAAGAGCCTATGCTGCAGGAATAATGGGGCGTAGAGACGATGTGTGGGAAGAGCCTATGCTGCAGGAATAATGGGGCATAGAGACGATGTGCAGGAAGAGCCTATGCTGCAGGAATAATGGGGCGTAGAGACGATGTGTGGGAAGAGCCTATGCTGCAGGAATAATGGGGTGTAGAGACGATGTGTGGGAAGAGCCTATGCTGCAGGAATAATGGGGTGTAGAGACGATGTGTGGGAAGAGCCTATGCTGCAGGAATAATGGGGTGTAGAGACGATGTGTGGGAAGAGCCTATGCTGCAGGAATAATGGGGCACAGAGACGATGTGTGGGAAGAGCCTATGCTGCAGGAATAATGGGGCATAGAGACGATGAGCGGGAAGAGCCTATGCTGCAGGAATAATGGGGTGTACAGACGATGTGTGGGAAGAGCCTATGCTGCAGGAATAATGGGGCGTAGAGACGATGTGTGGGAAGAGCCTATGCTGCAGGAATAATGGGGCGTAGAGACGATGTGCAGGAAGAGCCTATGCTGCAGGAATAATGGGGCGTAGAGACGATGTGTGGGAAGAGCCTATGCTGCAGGAATAATGGGGTGTAGAGACGATGTGTGGGAAGAGCCTATGCTGCAGGAATAATGGGGTGTAGAGACGATGTGTGGGAAGAGCCTATGCTGCAGGAATAATGGGGTGTAGAGACGATGTGTGGGAAGAGCCTATGCTGCAGGAATAATGGGGTGTAGAGACGATGTGTGGGAAGAGCCTATGCTGCAGGAATAATGGGGCACAGAGACGATGTGTGGGAAGAGCCTATGCTGCAGGAATAATGGGGCATAGAGACGATGAGCGGGAAGAGCCTATGCTGCAGGAATAATGGGGTGTACAGACGATGTGTGGGAAGAGCCTATGCTGCAGGAATAATGGGGCGTAGAGACGATGTGTGGGAAGAGCCTATGCTGCAGGAATAATGGGGCATAGAGACGATGAGCGGGAAGAGCCTATGCTGCAGGAATAATGGGGTGTACAGACGATGTGTGGGAAGAGCCTATGCTGCAGGAATAATGGGGCGTAGAGACGATGTGTGGGAAGAGCCTATGCTGCAGGAATAATGGGGCGTAGAGACGATGTGCAGGAAGAGCCTATGCTGCAGGAATAATGGGGCGTAGAGACGATGTGTGGGAAGAGCCTATGCTGCAGGAATAATGGGGCGTAGAGACGATGTGCAGGAAGAGCCTATGCTGCAGGAATAATGGGGCGTAGAGACGATGTGTGGGAAGAGCCTATGCTGCAGGAATAATGGGGCACAGACGATGTGTGGGAAGAGCCTATGCTGCAGGAATAATGGGGCGTAGAGACGATGTGTGGGAAGAGCCTATGCTGCAGGAATAATGGGGCGTAGAGACGATGTGTGGGAAGAGCCTATGCTGCAGGAATAATGGGGCGTAGAGACGATGTGTGGGAAGAGCCTATGCTGCAGGAATAATGGGGTGTAGAGACGATGTGTGGGAAGAGCCTATGCTGCAGGAATAATGGGGTGTAGAGACGATGTGTGGGAAGAGCCTATGCTGCAGGAATAATGGGGTGTAGAGACGATGTGTGGGAAGAGCCTATGCTGCAGGAATAATGGGGCGTAGAGACGATGTGCAGGAAGAGCCTATGCTGCAGGAATAATGGGGTGTAGAGACGATGTGTGGGAAGAGCCTATGCTGCAGGAATAATGGGGTGTAGAGACGATGTGCGGGAAGAGCCTATGCTGCAGGAATAATGGGGTGTAGAGACGATGTGCAGGAAGAGCCTATGCTGCAGGAATAATGGGGCGTAGAGACGATGTGTGGGAAGAGCCTATGCTGCAGGAATAATGGGGCACAGACGATGTGCAGGAAGAGCCTATGCTGCAGGAATAATGGGGTGTAGAGACGATGTGTGGGAAGAGCCTATGCTGCAGGAATAATGGGGCACAGACGATGTGTGGGAAGAGCCTATGCTGCAGGAATAATGGGGCGTAGAGACGATGTGTGGGAAGAGCCTATGCTGCAGGAATAATGGGGCGTAGAGACGATGTGCGGGAAGAGCCTATGCTGCAGGAATAATGGGGCACAGACGATGAGCGGGAAGAGCCTATGCTGCAGGAATAATGGGGCGTAGAGACGATGTGCAGGAAGAGCCTAAGCTGCAGGAATAATGGGGTGTAGAGACGATGTGCGGGAAGAGCCTATGCTGCAGGAATAATGGGGCACAGACGATGTGCAGGAAGAGCCTATGCTGCAGGAATAATGGGGCGTAGAGACGATGTGTGGGAAGAGCCTATGCTGCAGGAATAATGGGGCGTAGAGACGATGTGCAGGAAGAGCCTATGCTGCAGGAATAATGGGGCGTAGAGACGATGTGTGGGAAGAGCCTATGCTGCAGGAATAATGGGGCATAGAGACGATGTGCAGGAAGAGCCTATGCTGCAGGAATAATGGGGCGTAGAGACGATGTGCAGGAAGAGCCTATGCTGCAGGAATAATGGGGCGTAGAGACGATGTGTGGGAAGAGCCTATGCTGCAGGAATAATGGGGCGTAGAGACGATGTGCAGGAAGAGCCTATGCTGCAGGAATAATGGGGCGTAGAGACGATGTGTGGGAAGAGCCTATGCTGCAGGAATAATGGGGCGTAGAGACGATGTGCGGGAAGAGCCTATGCTGCAGGAATAATGGGGCGTAGAGACGATGTGCAGGAAGAGCCTATGCTGCAGGAATAATGGGGCACAGAGACGATGTGCAGGAAGAGCCTATGCTGCAGGAATAATGGGGCGTAGAGACGATGTGTGGGAAGAGCCTATGCTGCAGGAATAATGGGGCGTAGAGACGATGTGTGGGAAGAGCCTATGCTGCAGGAATAATGGGGCGTAGAGACGATGTGTGGGAAGAGCCTATGCTGCAGGAATAATAGGGCGCAGACGATGTGTGGGAAGAGCCTATGCTGCAGGAATAATGGGGTGTAGAGACGATGTGCGGGAAGAGCCTATGCTGCAGGAATAATGGGGCACAGACGATGTGTGGGAAGAGCCTATGCTGCAGGAATAATGGGGCACAGACGATGTGCGGGAAGAGCCTATGCTGCAGGAATAATGGGGTGTAGAGACGATGTGCGGGAAGAGCCTATGCTGCAGGAATAATGGGGCACAGAGACGATGTGTGGGAAGAGCCTATGCTGCAGGAATAATGGGGCGTAGAGACGATGTGTGGGAAGAGCCTATGCTGCAGGAATAATGGGGCGTAGAGACGATGTGTGGGAAGAGCCTATGCTGCAGGAATAATGGGGCACAGAGACGATGTGTGGGAAGAGCCTATGCTGCAGGAATAATGGGGCGTAGAGACGATGTGTGGGAAGAGCCTATGCTGCAGGAATAATGGGGCGTAGAGACGATGTGTGGGAAGAGCCTATGCTGCAGGAATAATGGGGCACAGACGATGTGTGGGAAGAGCCTATGCTGCAGGAATAATGGGGCGTAGAGACGATGTGCAGGAAGAGCCTAAGCTGCAGGAATAATGGGGTGTAGAGACGATGTGCGGGAAGAGCCTATGCTGCAGGAATAATGGGGCACAGACGATGTGCGGGAAGAGCCTATGCTGCAGGAATAATGGGGCGTAGAGACGATGTGTGGGAAGAGCCTATGCTGCAGGAATAATGGGGCGTAGAGACGATGTGCGGGAAGAGCCTATGCTGCAGGAATAATGGGGCACAGACGATGTGTGGGAAGAGCCTATGCTGCAGGAATAATGGGGTGTAGAGACGATGTGCGGGAAGAGCCTATGCTGCAGGAATAATGGGGCGTAGAGACGATGTTTGGGAAGAGCCTATGCTGCAGGAATAATGGGGTGTAGAGACGATGTGCAGGAAGAGCCTATGCTGCAGGAATAATGGGGTGTACAGACGATGTGCGGGAAGAGCCTATGCTGCAGGAATAATGGGGTGTAGAGACGATGTGTGGGAAGAGCCTATGCTGCAGGAACAATGGGGTGTAGAGACGATGTGCGGGAAGAGCCTATGCTGCAAGAATAATGGGGCATAGAGACGATGTGCGGGAAGAGCCTATGCTGCAGGAATAATGGGGCGTAGAGACTATGTGCGGGAAGAGCCTATGCTGCAGGAATAATGGGGCACAGACGATGTGTGGGAAGAGCCTATGCTGCAGGAATAATGGGGTGTACAGACGATGTGCGGGAAGAGCCTATGCTGCAGGAATAATGGGGCGTAGAGACGATGTGTGGGAAGAGCCTATGCTGCAGGAATAATGGGGTGTAGAGACGATGTGTGGGAAGAGCCTATGCTGCAGGAATAATGGGGCGTAGAGACGATGTGTGGGAAGAGCCTATGCTGCAGGAATAATGGGGCGTAGAGACGATGTGCGGGAAGAGCCTATGCTGCAAGAATAATGGGGCATAGAGACGATGTGCGGGAAGAGCCTATGCTGCAGGAATAATGGGGCGTAGAGACTATGTGCGGGAAGAGCCTATGCTGCAGGAATAATGGGGCACAGACGATGTGTGGGAAGAGCCTATGCTGCAGGAATAATGGGGCACAGAGACGATGTGTGGGAAGAGCCTATGCTGCAGGAATAATGGGGCACAGACGATGTGTGGGAAGAGCCTATGCTGCAGGAATAATGGGGCACAGAGACGATGTGCGGGAAGAGCCTATGCTGCAGGAATAATGGGGCACAGAGACGATGTGCGGGAAGAGCCTATGCTGCAGGAATAATGGGGCACAGAGACGATGTGCGGGAAGAGCCTATGCTGCAAGAATAATGGGGCACAGACGATGTGTGGGAAGAGCCTATGCTGCAGGAATAATGGGGCACAGAGACGATGTGCGGGAAGAGCCTATGCTGCAGGAATAATGGGGCACAGAGACGATGTGCGGGAAGAGCCTATGCTGCAGGAATAATGGGGCACAGAGACGATGTGCGGGAAGAGCCTATGCTGCAAGAATAATGGGGCATAGAGACGATGTGCGGGAAGAGCCTATGCTGCAGGAATAATGGGGCGTAGAGACTATGTGCGGGAAGAGCCTATGCTGCAGGAATAATGGGGCACAGACGATGTGTGGGAAGAGCCTATGCTGCAGGAATAATGGGGCACAGAGACGATGTGTGGGAAGAGCCTATGCTGCAGGAATAATGGGGCGTAGAGACGATGTGTGGGAAGAGCCTATGCTGCAGGAATAATGGGGCGTAGAGACGATGTGCGGGAAGAGTCTATGCTGCAAGAATAATGGGGCATAGAGACGATGTGTGGGAAGAGCCTATGCTGCAGGAATAATGGGGCACAGAGACGATGTGTGGGAAGAGCCTATGCTGCAGGAATAATGGGGCGTAGAGACGATGTGTGGGAAGAGCCTATGCTGCAGGAATAATGGGGCGTAGAGACGATGTGCAGGAAGAGCCTAAGCTGCAGGAATAATGGGGTGTAGAGACGATGTGCGGGAAGAGCCTATGCTGCAGGAATAATGGGGCACAGACGATGTGCGGGAAGAGCCTATGCTGCAGGAATAATGGGGCGTAGAGACGATGTGTGGGAAGAGCCTATGCTGCAGGAATAATGGGGCGTAGAGACGATGTGCGGGAAGAGCCTATGCTGCAGGAATAATGGGGCACAGACGATGTGTGGGAAGAGCCTATGCTGCAGGAATAATGGGGTGTAGAGACGATGTGCGGGAAGAGCCTATGCTGCAGGAATAATGGGGCGTAGAGACGATGTTTGGGAAGAGCCTATGCTGCAGGAATAATGGGGTGTAGAGACGATGTGCAGGAAGAGCCTATGCTGCAGGAATAATGGGGTGTACAGACGATGTGCGGGAAGAGCCTATGCTGCAGGAATAATGGGGTGTAGAGACGATGTGTGGGAAGAGCCTATGCTGCAGGAACAATGGGGTGTAGAGACGATGTGCGGGAAGAGCCTATGCTGCAAGAATAATGGGGCATAGAGACGATGTGCGGGAAGAGCCTATGCTGCAGGAATAATGGGGCGTAGAGACTATGTGCGGGAAGAGCCTATGCTGCAGGAATAATGGGGCACAGACGATGTGTGGGAAGAGCCTATGCTGCAGGAATAATGGGGTGTACAGACGATGTGCGGGAAGAGCCTATGCTGCAGGAATAATGGGGCGTAGAGACGATGTGTGGGAAGAGCCTATGCTGCAGGAATAATGGGGTGTAGAGACGATGTGTGGGAAGAGCCTATGCTGCAGGAATAATGGGGCGTAGAGACGATGTGTGGGAAGAGCCTATGCTGCAGGAATAATGGGGCGTAGAGACGATGTGCGGGAAGAGCCTATGCTGCAAGAATAATGGGGCATAGAGACGATGTGCGGGAAGAGCCTATGCTGCAGGAATAATGGGGCGTAGAGACTATGTGCGGGAAGAGCCTATGCTGCAGGAATAATGGGGCACAGACGATGTGTGGGAAGAGCCTATGCTGCAGGAATAATGGGGCACAGAGACGATGTGTGGGAAGAGCCTATGCTGCAGGAATAATGGGGCACAGACGATGTGTGGGAAGAGCCTATGCTGCAGGAATAATGGGGCACAGAGACGATGTGCGGGAAGAGCCTATGCTGCAGGAATAATGGGGCACAGAGACGATGTGCGGGAAGAGCCTATGCTGCAGGAATAATGGGGCACAGAGACGATGTGCGGGAAGAGCCTATGCTGCAAGAATAATGGGGCACAGACGATGTGTGGGAAGAGCCTATGCTGCAGGAATAATGGGGCACAGAGACGATGTGCGGGAAGAGCCTATGCTGCAGGAATAATGGGGCACAGAGACGATGTGCGGGAAGAGCCTATGCTGCAGGAATAATGGGGCACAGAGACGATGTGCGGGAAGAGCCTATGCTGCAAGAATAATGGGGCATAGAGACGATGTGCGGGAAGAGCCTATGCTGCAGGAATAATGGGGCGTAGAGACTATGTGCGGGAAGAGCCTATGCTGCAGGAATAATGGGGCACAGACGATGTGTGGGAAGAGCCTATGCTGCAGGAATAATGGGGCACAGAGACGATGTGTGGGAAGAGCCTATGCTGCAGGAATAATGGGGCGTAGAGACGATGTGTGGGAAGAGCCTATGCTGCAGGAATAATGGGGCGTAGAGACGATGTGCGGGAAGAGTCTATGCTGCAAGAATAATGGGGCATAGAGACGATGTGTGGGAAGAGCCTATGCTGCAGGAATAATGGGGCACAGAGACGATGTGTGGGAAGAGCCTATGCTGCAGGAATAATGGGGCGTAGAGACGATGTGTGGGAAGAGCCTATGCTGCAGGAATAATGGGGCGTAGAGACGATGTGCGGGAAGAGTCTATGCTGCAAGAATAATGGGGCATAGAGACGATGTGTGGGAAGAGCCTATGCTGCAGGAATAATGGGGCACAGACGATGTGTGGGAAGAGCCTATGCTGCAGGAATAATGGGGCGTAGAGACAATGTGCGGGAAGAGCCTATGCTGCAGGAATAATGGGGCGTAGAGACGATGTGCGGGAAGAGCCTATGCTGCAGGAATAATGGGGCGTAGAGACGATGTGTGGGAAGAGCCTATGCTGCAGGAATAATGGGGCGTACAGACGATGTGCGGGAAGAGCCTATGCTGCAGGAATAATGGGGCACAGACGATGTGTGGGAAGAGCCTATGCTGCAGGAATAATGGGGTGTAGAGACGATGTGCAGGAAGAGCCTATGCTGCAGGAATAATGGGGCGTAGAGACGATGTGCAGGAAGAGCCTATGCTGCAGGAATAATGGGGCACAGACGATGTGCGGGAAGAGCCTACGCTGCAGGAATAATGGGGCGTAGAGACGATGAGCGGGAAGAGCCTATGCTGCAGGAATAATGGGGCGCAGACGATGTGTGGGAAGAGCCTATGCTGCAGGAATAATGGGGTGTAGAGACGATGTGTGGGAAGAGCCTATGCTGCAGGAATAATGGGGTGTAGAGACGATGTGTGGGAAGAGCCTATGCTGCAGGAATAATGGGGTGTAGAGACGATGAGCGGGAAGAGCCTATGCTGCAGGAATAATGGGGCGTAGAGACGATGTGCGGGAAGAGCCTATGCTGCAGGAATAATGGGGCGTAGAGACGATGTGTGGGAAGAGCCTATGCTGCAGGAATAATGGGGTGTAGAGACGATGTGTGGGAAGAGCCTATGCTGCAGGAATAATGGGGCGTAGAGACGATGTGTGGGAAGAGCCTATGCTGCAGGAATAATGGGGTGTAGAGACGATGTGCGGGAAGAGCCTATGCTGCAGGAATAATGGGGCGTAGAGACTATGTGTGGGAAGAGCCTATGCTGCAGGAATAAGGGGGTGTAGAGACAATGTGTAGGAAGAGCCTATGCTGCAGGAATAATGGGGCACAGACGATGTGCAGGAAGAGCCTATGCTGCAGGAATAATGGGGCGTAGAGACGATGTGCGGGAAGAGCCTATGCTGCAGGAATAATGGGGTGTAGAGACGATGTGCGGGAAGAGCCTATGCTGCAGGAATAATGGGGCGTAGAGACTATGTGTGGGAAGAGCCTATGCTGCAGGAATAATGGGGCGTAGAGACGATGTGTGGGAAGAGCCTATGCTGCAGGAATAATGGGGCGTAGAGACGATGTGCGGGAAGAGCCTATGCTGCAGGAATAATGGGGCGTAGAGACGATGTGCAGGAAGAGCCTATGCTGCAGGAATAATGGGGTGTAGAGACGATGTGTGGGAAGAGCCTATGCTGCAGGAATAATGGGGTGTAGAGACGATGTGCAGGAAGAGCCTATGCTGCAGGAATAATGGGGTGTAGAGACGATGTGCGGGAAGAGCCTATGCTGCAGGAATAATGGGGTGTAGAGACGATGTGCAGGAAGAGCCTATGCTGCAGGAATAATGGGGTGTAGAGACGATGTGCAGGAAGAGCCTATGCTGCAGGAATAATGGGGCGTAGAGACGATGTGCAGGAAGAGCCTATGCTGCAGGAATAATGGGGCGTAGAGACGATGTGAGGGAAGAGCCTATGCTGCAGGAATAATGAGGCACAGACGATGTGCGGGAAGAGCCTATGCTGCAGGAATAATGGGGCGTAGAGACGATGTGCAGGAAGAGCCTATGCTGCAGGAATAATGGGGCGTAGAGACGATGTGCAGGAAGAGCCTATGCTGCAGGAATAATGGGGCGTAGAGACGATGTGCAGGAAGAGCCTATGCTGCAGGAATAATGGGGTGTAGAGACGATGTGCAGGAAGAGCCTATGCTGCAGGAATAATGGGGTGTAGAGACGATGTGCGGGAAGAGCCTATGCTGCAGGAATAATGGGGTGTAGAGACGATGTGCGGGAAGAGCCTATGCTGCAGGAATAATGGGGTGTAGAGACGATGTGCAGGAAGAGCCTATGCTGCAGGAATAATGGGGCGTAGAGACGATGTGCAGGAAGAGCCTATGCTGCAGGAATAATGGGGCGTAGAGACGATGTGAGGGAAGAGCCTATGCTGCAGGAATAATGGGGTGTAGAGACGATGTGCAGGAAGAGCCTATGCTGCAGGAATAATGGGGCGTAGAGACGATGTGCAGGAAGAGCCTATGCTGCAGGAATAATGGGGTGTAGAGACGATGTGCGGGAAGAGCCTATGCTGCAGGAATAATGGGGCACAGAGACGATGTGTGGGAAGAGCCTATGCTGCAGGAATAATGGGGTGTAGAGACGATGTGTGGGAAGAGCCTATGCTGCAGGAATAATGGGGCGTAGAGACGATGTGCAGGAAGAGCCTATGCTGCAGGAATAATGGGGCGTAGAGACGATGTGTGGGAAGAGCCTATGCTGCAGGAATAATGGGGCGTAGAGACGATGTGCAGGAAGAGCCTATGCTGCAGGAATAATGGGGCGTAGAGACGATGTGTGGGAAGAGCCTATGCTGCAGGAATAATGGGGTGTAGAGACGATGTGTGGGAAGAGCCTATGCTGCAGGAATAATGGGGCACAGACTATGTGCAGGAAGAGCCTATGCTGCAGGAATAATGGGGTGTAGAGACGATGTGCAGGAAGAGCCTATGCTGCAGGAATAATGGGGCGTAGAGACGATGTGCAGGAAGAGCCTATGCTGCAGGAATAATGGGGCATAGAGACGATGTGCAGGAAGAGCCTATGCTGCAGGAATAATGGGGCGTAGAGACGATGTGCAGGAAGAGCCTATGCTGCAGGAATAATGGGGCGTAGAGACGATGTGCGGGAAGAGCCTATGCTGCAGGAATAATGGGGCGTAGAGACGATGTGCAGGAAGAGCCTATGCTGCAGGAATAATGGGGCGTAGAGACGATGTGTGGGAAGAGCCTATGCTGCAGGAATAATGGGGCATAGAGACGATGTGTGGGAAGAGCCTATGCTGCAGGAATAATGGGGCATAGAGACGATGTGCAGGAAGAGCCTATGCTGCAGGAATAATGGGGCGTAGAGACGATGTGTGGGAAGAGCCTATGCTGCAGGAATAATGGGGCATAGAGACGATGTGCAGGAAGAGCCTATGCTGCAGGAATAATGGGGCGTAGAGACGATGTGTGGGAAGAGCCTATGCTGCAGGAATAATGGGGTGTAGAGACGATGTGTGGGAAGAGCCTATGCTGCAGGAATAATGGGGTGTAGAGACGATGTGTGGGAAGAGCCTATGCTGCAGGAATAATGGGGTGTAGAGACGATGTGTGGGAAGAGCCTATGCTGCAGGAATAATGGGGTGTAGAGACGATGTGTGGGAAGAGCCTATGCTGCAGGAATAATGGGGCACAGAGACGATGTGTGGGAAGAGCCTATGCTGCAGGAATAATGGGGCATAGAGACGATGAGCGGGAAGAGCCTATGCTGCAGGAATAATGGGGTGTACAGACGATGTGTGGGAAGAGCCTATGCTGCAGGAATAATGGGGCGTAGAGACGATGTGTGGGAAGAGCCTATGCTGCAGGAATAATGGGGCGTAGAGACGATGTGCAGGAAGAGCCTATGCTGCAGGAATAATGGGGCGTAGAGACGATGTGTGGGAAGAGCCTATGCTGCAGGAATAATGGGGTGTAGAGACGATGTGTGGGAAGAGCCTATGCTGCAGGAATAATGGGGTGTAGAGACGATGTGTGGGAAGAGCCTATGCTGCAGGAATAATGGGGTGTAGAGACGATGTGTGGGAAGAGCCTATGCTGCAGGAATAATGGGGTGTAGAGACGATGTGTGGGAAGAGCCTATGCTGCAGGAATAATGGGGCACAGAGACGATGTGTGGGAAGAGCCTATGCTGCAGGAATAATGGGGCATAGAGACGATGAGCGGGAAGAGCCTATGCTGCAGGAATAATGGGGTGTACAGACGATGTGTGGGAAGAGCCTATGCTGCAGGAATAATGGGGCGTAGAGACGATGTGTGGGAAGAGCCTATGCTGCAGGAATAATGGGGCATAGAGACGATGAGCGGGAAGAGCCTATGCTGCAGGAATAATGGGGTGTACAGACGATGTGTGGGAAGAGCCTATGCTGCAGGAATAATGGGGCGTAGAGACGATGTGTGGGAAGAGCCTATGCTGCAGGAATAATGGGGCGTAGAGACGATGTGCAGGAAGAGCCTATGCTGCAGGAATAATGGGGCGTAGAGACGATGTGTGGGAAGAGCCTATGCTGCAGGAATAATGGGGCGTAGAGACGATGTGCAGGAAGAGCCTATGCTGCAGGAATAATGGGGCGTAGAGACGATGTGTGGGAAGAGCCTATGCTGCAGGAATAATGGGGCACAGACGATGTGTGGGAAGAGCCTATGCTGCAGGAATAATGGGGCGTAGAGACGATGTGTGGGAAGAGCCTATGCTGCAGGAATAATGGGGCGTAGAGACGATGTGTGGGAAGAGCCTATGCTGCAGGAATAATGGGGCGTAGAGACGATGTGTGGGAAGAGCCTATGCTGCAGGAATAATGGGGTGTAGAGACGATGTGTGGGAAGAGCCTATGCTGCAGGAATAATGGGGTGTAGAGACGATGTGTGGGAAGAGCCTATGCTGCAGGAATAATGGGGTGTAGAGACGATGTGTGGGAAGAGCCTATGCTGCAGGAATAATGGGGCGTAGAGACGATGTGCAGGAAGAGCCTATGCTGCAGGAATAATGGGGTGTAGAGACGATGTGTGGGAAGAGCCTATGCTGCAGGAATAATGGGGTGTAGAGACGATGTGTGGGAAGAGCCTATGCTGCAGGAATAATGGGGTGTAGAGACGATGTGCAGGAAGAGCCTATGCTGCAGGAATAATGGGGCGTAGAGACGATGTGTGGGAAGAGCCTATGCTGCAGGAATAATGGGGCACAGACGATGTGCAGGAAGAGCCTATGCTGCAGGAATAATGGGGTGTAGAGACGATGTGTGGGAAGAGCCTATGCTGCAGGAATAATGGGGCACAGACGATGTGTGGGAAGAGCCTATGCTGCAGGAATAATGGGGCGTAGAGACGATGTGTGGGAAGAGCCTATGCTGCAGGAATAATGGGGCGTAGAGACGATGTGCGGGAAGAGCCTATGCTGCAGGAATAATGGGGCACAGACGATGAGCGGGAAGAGCCTATGCTGCAGGAATAATGGGGCGTAGAGACGATGTGCAGGAAGAGCCTAAGCTGCAGGAATAATGGGGTGTAGAGACGATGTGCGGGAAGAGCCTATGCTGCAGGAATAATGGGGCACAGACGATGTGCAGGAAGAGCCTATGCTGCAGGAATAATGGGGCGTAGAGACGATGTGTGGGAAGAGCCTATGCTGCAGGAATAATGGGGCGTAGAGACGATGTGCAGGAAGAGCCTATGCTGCAGGAATAATGGGGCGTAGAGACGATGTGTGGGAAGAGCCTATGCTGCAGGAATAATGGGGCATAGAGACGATGTGCAGGAAGAGCCTATGCTGCAGGAATAATGGGGCGTAGAGACGATGTGCAGGAAGAGCCTATGCTGCAGGAATAATGGGGCGTAGAGACGATGTGTGGGAAGAGCCTATGCTGCAGGAATAATGGGGCGTAGAGACGATGTGCAGGAAGAGCCTATGCTGCAGGAATAATGGGGCGTAGAGACGATGTGTGGGAAGAGCCTATGCTGCAGGAATAATGGGGCGTAGAGACGATGTGCGGGAAGAGCCTATGCTGCAGGAATAATGGGGCGTAGAGACGATGTGCAGGAAGAGCCTATGCTGCAGGAATAATGGGGCACAGAGACGATGTGCAGGAAGAGCCTATGCTGCAGGAATAATGGGGCGTAGAGACGATGTGTGGGAAGAGCCTATGCTGCAGGAATAATGGGGCGTAGAGACGATGTGTGGGAAGAGCCTATGCTGCAGGAATAATGGGGCGTAGAGACGATGTGTGGGAAGAGCCTATGCTGCAGGAATAATAGGGCGCAGACGATGTGTGGGAAGAGCCTATGCTGCAGGAATA
The DNA here is from genome assembly GCF_046119375.1 of Phyllobates terribilis. NCBI lineage: Eukaryota > Metazoa > Chordata > Amphibia > Anura > Dendrobatidae > Phyllobates > Phyllobates terribilis. Next base: position 9,890 of record NW_027365659.1, on the reverse strand, counting down.
ATGGGGTGTAGAGACGATGTGCGGGAAGAGCCTATGCTGCAGGAATAATGGGGCACAGACGATGTGTGGGAAGAGCCTATGCTGCAGGAATAATGGGGCACAGACGATGTGCGGGAAGAGCCTATGCTGCAGGAATAATGGGGTGTAGAGACGATGTGCGGGAAGAGCCTATGCTGCAGGAATAATGGGGCACAGAGACGATGTGTGGGAAGAGCCTATGCTGCAGGAATAATGGGGCGTAGAGACGATGTGTGGGAAGAGCCTATGCTGCAGGAATAATGGGGCGTAGAGACGATGTGTGGGAAGAGCCTATGCTGCAGGAATAATGGGGCACAGAGACGATGTGTGGGAAGAGCCTATGCTGCAGGAATAATGGGGCGTAGAGACGATGTGTGGGAAGAGCCTATGCTGCAGGAATAATGGGGCGTAGAGACGATGTGTGGGAAGAGCCTATGCTGCAGGAATAATGGGGCACAGACGATGTGTGGGAAGAGCCTATGCTGCAGGAATAATGGGGCGTAGAGACGATGTGCAGGAAGAGCCTAAGCTGCAGGAATAATGGGGTGTAGAGACGATGTGCGGGAAGAGCCTATGCTGCAGGAATAATGGGGCACAGACGATGTGCGGGAAGAGCCTATGCTGCAGGAATAATGGGGCGTAGAGACGATGTGTGGGAAGAGCCTATGCTGCAGGAATAATGGGGCGTAGAGACGATGTGCGGGAAGAGCCTATGCTGCAGGAATAATGGGGCACAGACGATGTGTGGGAAGAGCCTATGCTGCAGGAATAATGGGGTGTAGAGACGATGTGCGGGAAGAGCCTATGCTGCAGGAATAATGGGGCGTAGAGACGATGTTTGGGAAGAGCCTATGCTGCAGGAATAATGGGGTGTAGAGACGATGTGCAGGAAGAGCCTATGCTGCAGGAATAATGGGGTGTACAGACGATGTGCGGGAAGAGCCTATGCTGCAGGAATAATGGGGTGTAGAGACGATGTGTGGGAAGAGCCTATGCTGCAGGAACAATGGGGTGTAGAGACGATGTGCGGGAAGAGCCTATGCTGCAAGAATAATGGGGCATAGAGACGATGTGCGGGAAGAGCCTATGCTGCAGGAATAATGGGGCGTAGAGACTATGTGCGGGAAGAGCCTATGCTGCAGGAATAATGGGGCACAGACGATGTGTGGGAAGAGCCTATGCTGCAGGAATAATGGGGTGTACAGACGATGTGCGGGAAGAGCCTATGCTGCAGGAATAATGGGGCGTAGAGACGATGTGTGGGAAGAGCCTATGCTGCAGGAATAATGGGGTGTAGAGACGATGTGTGGGAAGAGCCTATGCTGCAGGAATAATGGGGCGTAGAGACGATGTGTGGGAAGAGCCTATGCTGCAGGAATAATGGGGCGTAGAGACGATGTGCGGGAAGAGCCTATGCTGCAAGAATAATGGGGCATAGAGACGATGTGCGGGAAGAGCCTATGCTGCAGGAATAATGGGGCGTAGAGACTATGTGCGGGAAGAGCCTATGCTGCAGGAATAATGGGGCGTAGAGACTATGTGTGGGAAGAGCCTATGCTGCAGGAATAATGGGGCACAGAGACGATGTGCGGGAAGAGCCTATGCTGCAGGAATAATGGGGCACAGACGATGTGTGGGAAGAGCCTATGCTGCAGGAATAATGGGGCACAGACGATGTGTGGGAAGAGCCTATGCTGCAGGAATAATGGGGCATAGAGACGATGTGTGGGAAGAGCCTATGCTGCAGGAATAATGGGGCACAGAGACGATGTGCGGGAAGAGCCTATGCTGCAGGAATAATGGGGCACAGAGACGATGTGCGGGAAGAGCCTATGCTGCAGGAATAATGGGGCACAGAGACGATGTGCGGGAAGAGCCTATGCTGCAAGAATAATGGGGCACAGACGATGTGTGGGAAGAGCCTATGCTGCAGGAATAATGGGGCACAGAGACGATGTGCGGGAAGAGCCTATGCTGCAGGAATAATGGGGCACAGAGACGATGTGCGGGAAGAGCCTATGCTGCAGGAATAATGGGGCACAGAGACGATGTGCGGGAAGAGCCTATGCTGCAAGAATAATGGGGCAAAGAGACGATGTGCGGGAAGAGCCTATGCTGCAGGAATAATGGGGCGTAGAGACTATGTGCGGGAAGAGCCTATGCTGCAGGAATAATGGGGCACAGACGATGTGTGGGAAGAGCCTATGCTGCAGGAATAATGGGGCACAGAGACGATGTGTGGGAAGAGCCTATGCTGCAGGAATAATGGGGCACAGACGATGTGTGGGAAGAGCCTATGCTGCAGGAATAATGGGGCACAGAGACGATGTGTGGGAAGAGCCTATGCTGCAGGAATAATGGGGCGTAGAGACGATGTGTGGGAAGAGCCTATGCTGCAGGAATAATGGGGCGTAGAGACGATGTGCGGGAAGAGTCTATGCTGCAAGAATAATGGGGCGTAGAGACGATGTGTGGGAAGAGCCTATGCTGCAGGAATAATGGGGCACAGAGACGATGTGTGGGAAGAGCCTATGCTGCAGGAATAATGGGGCGTAGAGACGATGTGTGGGAAGAGCCTATGCTGCAGGAATAATGGGGCGTAGAGACGATGTGCGGGAAGAGTCTATGCTGCAAGAATAATGGGGCATAGAGACGATGTGTGGGAAGAGCCTATGCTGCAGGAATAATGGGGCACAGACGATGTGTGGGAAGAGCCTATGCTGCAGGAATAATGGGGCGTAGAGACAATGTGCGGGAAGAGCCTATGCTGCAGGAATAATGGGGCGTAGAGACGATGTGCGGGAAGAGCCTATGCTGCAGGAATAATGGGGCGTAGAGACGATGTGTGGGAAGAGCCTATGCTGCAGGAATAATGGGGCGTAGAGACGATGTGCGGGAAGAGCCTATGCTGCAGGAATAATGGGGCGTAGAGACGATGTGTGGGAAGAGCCTATGCTGCAGGAATAATGGGGCGTAGAGACGATGTGTGGGAAGAGCCTATGCTGCAGGAATAATGGGGCGTAGAGACGATGTGTGGGAAGAGCCTATGCTGCAGGAATAATGGGGCACAGACGATGTGTGGGAAGAGCCTATGCTGCAGGAATAATGGGGCGTAGAGACGATGTGTGGGAAGAGCCTATGCTGCAGGAATAATGGGGCGTAGAGACGATGTGTGGGAAGAGCCTATGCTGCAGGAATAATGGGGTGTAGAGACGATGTGTGGGAAGAGCCTATGCTGCAGGAATAATGGGGTGTAGAGACGATGTGTGGGAAGAGCCTATGTAAAGGAGGATGGGGAATGGCGACAGACGACGGTAGAAAAGGTAAAAGGTGAAAGGTAAGAGATTACAGGGATGAAGAGGAGGCAGGAAACATGTGAAGACTTACAGAAGAGTAAGGGAAATGCGGGCGGACGACAAGAGCAAGCACATGTTATAGCGGCATTACCTGCTCATGAGCTGCAGCAAGTACTGATGTTGCATCTGCTGATACAAAGCTAATTCCTGCTGTTTTTTCAGGCACTGCTGATCAATGTTACCCTAGAAAGAAGAGAAGATGCGTTACAGCCCCTGCTGGGGGCGCTCTATCCTCTGGGTAGGAGGCGGCATGCAATCTATGGCGCGTGTCATGTGGTTTCTTAATTATTCAGAACTTCCTACTTTTCTGCCGTCAGTGAACCTGCGGCCGACAAACCACAGCGCGCCACTGCACCGCGGCTGTCAGACACAGTGCGCCACGGCCGACAAGACAGAGGGCGCCACTGCACCGCGGCTGTCAGACACAGTGCGCCACGGCCGACAAACCACAGCGCGCCACTGCACCGCGGCTGTCAGACACAGTGCGCCACGGCCGACAAAACAGAGAGCGCCACTGCACCGCGGCTATCAGACACAGTGCGCCACGGCCGACAAAACAGAGAGCGCCACTGCACCGCGGCTGTCAGACACAGTGCGCCACGGCCGACAAAACAGAGAGCGCCACTGCACCGCGGCTGTCAGACACAGTGCGCCACGGCCGACAAAACAGAGAGCGCCACTGCACCGCGGCTGTCAGACACAGTGCGCCACGGCCGACAAAACAGAGAGCGCCACTGCACCGCGGCTGTCAGACACAGTGCGCCACGGCCGACAAAACAGAGCGCGCCACTGCACCGCGGCTATCAGACACAGTGCGCCACGGCCGACAAAACAGAGAGCGCCACTGCACCGCGGCTGTCAGACACAGTGCGCCACGGCCGACAAACCACAGCGCGCCACTGCACCGCGGCTGTCAGACACAGTGCGCCACGGCCGACAAAACAGAGAGCGCCACTGCACCGCGGCTGTCAGACACAGTGCGCCACGGCCGACAAACCACAGCGCGCCACTGCACCGCGGCTGTCAGACACAGTGCGCCACGGCCGACAAAACAGAGAGCGCCACTGCACCGCGGCTGTCAGACACAGTGCGCCACGGCCGACAAAACAGAGAGCGCCACTGCACCGCGGCTGTCAGACACAGTGCGCCACAGCCGACAAGACAGAGGGCGCCACTGCACTGCGGCTGTCAGACACAGTGCGCCACGGCCGACAAAACAGAGAGCGCCACTGCACCGCGGCTGTCAGACACAGTGCGCCACGGCCGACAAAACAGAGAGCGCCACTGCACCGCGGCTATCAGACACAGTGCGCCACGGCCGACAAAACAGAGAGCGCCACTGCACCGCGGCTGTCAGACACAGTGCGCCACGGCCGACAAACCACAGCGCGCCACTGCACCGCGGCTGTCAGACACAGTGCGCCACGGCCGACAAAACAGAGAGCGCCACTGCACCGCGGCTGTCAGACACAGTGCGCCACGGCCGACAAACCACAGCGCGGCACTGCACCGAGGCTGTCAGACACAGTGCGCCACGGCCGACAAAACAGAGCGCGCCACTGCACCGCGGCTGTCAGACACAGTGCGCCACGGCCGACAAAACAGAGCGCGCCACTGCACCGCGGCTGTCAGACGCAGTGCGCCACGGCCGACAAAACAGAGTGCGCCACTGCACCGCGGCTGTCAGACGCAGTGCGCCACGGCCGACAAAACAGAGCGCGCCACTGCACCGCGGATGTCAGACGCAGTGCGCCACTGCACCGCGGCTGTCAGACACAGTGCGCCACTGCACCGCGGCTGTCAGACACAGTGCGCCACTGCACCGCGGCTGTCAGACACAGTGCGCCACTGCACCGCGGCTGTCAGACACAGTGCGCCACTGTACCGCGGCGGAGGTTCTGCTACTTCAGCATCCTGCTGAGACTGGGCACAAGGTCACAAAGTGTAAGATCGTGAGCAGCAAGCAGAGATAGTATGATAAAGGCTGCAGGACAGAACCATCCGTAAACGCACGGAACTCACCAGCAGGGGCGGCGGAGACGGCCCTGGGGCAAAAGGTACCCGGCCCCACATCTTGATGACCTCACCGAGAGGCTGGAAGCCCTCGTCACAGCCTCTTTTCACTAGGAGTGACATGGTGAAGTATCCCGCCTGGCACCACTCCGCCATCTCTTGTGTACTGAAGGGACCTGCGGGCGGCAGAAAGGGAAGGTGGTCAGAGGCCGAGCAGCGGTGTCAGGGGGACGTGTTTTATGCCGGTGTTTGAGCCAGGGTCAGCAGTAGATGCAGCAGCAGTAGGAGGAGGCCTCCATGTATGCTGCCCCATCTTCCTGCATCCACCACCACCAGAAGACGCCATCGGACGCAGCGGGCACCTTGGATCTCCCCCTGAGGGTCCTTGTAGAACCACTTCATGGCGGCCTCATGGGACAGGGGCAGAGCAGCAGCACTATGGGAGCGACTGGAGGAGAAGCCGTCTTCTTCTAGTGAGGAATCTTGCAGGGAAGCCACCAACTTCTCAGCTTCCTTTAGGGGACACAAAGGAGACATGGTGAGGTCGGGACGGCCAGGCACAGCGATGGCAGCGGGGAGACACGTACCTGCTGGAGATGTTTCATGCCTTCGTCCTCCTCCGGATCCCCCACAGAAAATTCAGTAGCAGCAACTGTGGGGGGAGATGGAGGAGTTGGCAGAGAGGAAAGTGGGGAGACTGAGGAAGGAACAAAGGCTCCAGGGTTTCCTACAAATCAGAGGTAAAAGAGGAACATATTAGAGGTGGTCTTCAGCCATCGGCACCCCCAGCCCAGGAGTCCCACTGCTCACCATCTTCTATTGAGCATGGTGGAGGCTCCACCAGGGCCCCGTTGTCCCCGTTTGTAGAGATGTTGTGGGCGAGCTCGCCCTCCTCAGAGTACGCCCCTGCAGCCCACACAGGCCCGCTCGGCTCTGGAGACGGGGACGGCGGCTCCTGCTGAGCGTCCTCCGAGGAGGCCAACTGTTCATCACCTGGAGAAAGTCAAGAGACTGATCGTGAAATACTCTGCGCTGCAGAGGGTCTCATTCTTATCCTGTGACCTTCCCAAGGATGTCAAAACATTCCTCCCCTGAATTGCTCTGTGCTGCTGGAGGATCCCGTGCCCTCCTAGGGGGTCGGCACAGTCTACAACTGAAATCCTCTGTGCTGCTGGAGGTGTACAGCACCCCCCGTAGCCTGACATGCTCGGTGCCGCTTGCCTCCTGTATAGCTTACTGATAATTCCGGGCCCGTCTACACCTTCCTCCGGCCCGTCCTCATCCTCCTCTTCCTCCACACCCTGGAACTCCAGCTCCTGCTCTTCCATGATGGTCTCTTTGGGGCTTTTCTGTGGAAGATAGCAGAAGATGATGGGAGTTATTGTCGCTTCATAAGACCTCCCTGTAACGACAGCCTCGTTACTGCTCCACCGAGGTGATAGCCCACCGTGCACTCACCTTGAAGGATAAGAAGGCCCCGGAGGAATCGAAGGTCCCCATCTCGTCATCCTCATCCTCCATGCACCATTCAGGGAGTCCGTCGCGGTCTTCTTCATGTGCGTTGTCGCCGCCACGTCCACTTCCTCTCGGGGCAGCACCACCCTCTTCGCGGACCATTTCAAAATCAAACTTCCGCCGCCGGTCCCCATGCTCCCTCCATCCTGCGGAGCGCGGCCCCTCTGAAAGGTAAAGCACACGACAGGTGAGATGCACGAGCCCCAGCTGAGGCGCCGGGCCGTCGGCGGGACCGACCTGTGCTGCCTCCGGGGCTGGTAGAGCGCCAGCGGTCGTCTCTCCGGGACACAGACAGCCTCCAGTTGCCCTCCTCATCCTCCTCTTGCCCATCACGCAGGGTGCGCCAGTTGTCACTGTCTGAACGGGCGAACTCTTTTCTCGACGGCACTGCGCTCTCCTCAAAACCCACGCGCACTGCGGGAGAAGAGGACCAATCAGAGTGAAGAATGCGTCCATGATAAAGGCTCAGGAATTGGGTGACTCAGATCACATGACGTACCGGCTTCCCTCCTGAGGGGCTTCTCAAATCTCCTCTCCCCCCTGGAATGAGAGCAGCAATTACAATGTGACCCCGGAGTCGCCATCCCCAATCTGCACGCACAGGGCGCGGCGCCATCCCCAATCTGCACGCACAGGGCGCGGCGCCATCCCCAATCTGCACGCACAGGGCGCGGCGCCATCCCCAATCTGCACGCACAGGGCGCGGCGCCATCCCCAATCTGCACGCACAGGGCGCGGCGCCATCCCCAATCTGCACGCACAGGGCGCGGCGCCATCCCCAATCTGCACGCACAGGGCGCGGCGCCCCCACCTGTCATCCCAGCTCTGGCTCCGGTGAATCTCACGAGCTCCACGGCCAAATCCGGAGTCTCCATCGTCCAGAGCTCGCTGGTAGACGGCAGGATCCCCGCGACCGCGGCCTGAAGGAGCAGACAGTGATCAGAGCGAGCACACAGCGGACCCCTCATCTAGAGATGTCCCATCAGTCCGACCTCCGCAGTGCCGAGGCCACAGGAGGAGGCAGGCACCGACCTCCGCTCACCAGACATCTACAGAGCCTTACCCCGGCCACGTGCAGTGCCCCGGCCTCTGCTCACCCCTGCGGGGGCCGGAGCGGCTCCTTTACCCATCAGCCTCAGCACAGGAACGCTGTTCACAGACAGGGAAAAGTTCCTCTGCAAAGAAATGTACAGACAAGTGGTGATCGGGCGAGAGAGAGAGAGACGGCGCGCGCGAGAGAGAGAGGGCGCGCGCGAGAGAGAGAGAGGGCGCGCGCGAGAGAGAGAGAGGGCGCGCGCGAGAGAGAGAGAGGGCGCGCGCGGAGAGAGAGAGGGCGCGCGCGAGAGAGAGAGAGGGCGCGCGCGCGAGAGAGAGAGAGGGCGCGCGCGAGAGAGAGAGAGAGGGCGCGCGCGAGAGAGAGAGAGAGGGCGCGCGAGAGAGAGAGAGAGGGCGCGCGCGAGAGAGAGAGAGGGCGCGCGAGAGAGAGAGAGAGGGCGCGCGAGAGAGAGAGAGAGGGCGCGCGAGAGAGAGAGAGAGGGCGCGCGAGAGAGAGAGAGAGGGCGCGCGAGAGAGAGAGAGAGGGCGCGCGAGAGAGAGAGAGGGCGCGCGAGAGAGAGAGAGAGGGCGCAGGAGAGAGAGAGAGAGAGGGCGCGCGAGAGAGAGAGAGAGGGCGCGCGAGAGAGAGAGAGGCGCGGGAGAGAGAGAGAGGGCGCGCGAGAGAGAGAGAGAGAGGGCGCGCGAGAGAGAGAGAGAGGGCGCGCGAGAGAGAGAGAGAGGGCGCGCGAGAGAGAGAGAGGGCGCGCGAGAGAGAGAGAGGGCGCGCGAGAGAGAGAGAGGGCGCGCGAGAGAGAGAGAGAGAGAGGGCGCGAGAGAGAGAGAGAGGGCGCGCGAGAGAGAGAGAGGGCGCGCGAGAGAGAGAGAGGGCGCGCGAGAGAGAGAGAGGGCGCGCGAGAGAGAGAGAGGGCGCGCGAGAGAGAGAGAGGGCGCGCGAGAGAGAGAGAGGGCGCGCGAGAGAGAGAGGGGCGCGCGAGAGAGAGAGAGGGCGCGCGAGAGAGAGAGAGGGCGCGCGAGAGAGAGAGAGGGCGCGCGAGAGAGAGAGAGGGCGCGCGAGAGAGAGAGGGCGCGCGAGAGAGAGAGGGCGCGCGAGAGAGAGAGGGCGCGCGAGAGAGAGAGGGCGCGCGAGAGAGAGAGGGCGCGCGAGAGAGAGAGGGCGCGCGAGAGAGAGAGGGCACGCGAGAGAGAGAGGGCACGCGAGAGAGAGAGGGCACGCGAGAGAGAGAGGGCACGCGAGAGAGAGAGGGCACGCGAGAGAGAGAGGGCACGCGAGAGAGAGAGGGCACGCGAGAGAGAGAGGGCACGCGAGAGAGAGAGGGCACGCGAGAGAGAGAGGGCACGCGAGAGAGAGAGGGCGCGCGCGAGAGAGAGAGAGGGCGCGCGAGAGAGAGAGAGGGCGCGCGAGAGAGAGAGAGGCGCGCGAGAGAGACGGCGCGCGAGAGAGAGAGAGACGGCGCGCGAGAGAGAGAGAGAGGGCGCGCGAGAGAGAGAGAGAGAGGGCGCGCGAGAGAGAGAGAGAGGGGCGCGCGAGAGAGAGAGAGAGAGAGAGGGCGCGCGAGAGAGAGAGAGAGAGAGGCGCGCGCGCGAGAGAGAGAGGGCGCGCGCGAGAGAGAGAGGGCGCGGCGCGAGAGAGAGAGGGCGCGCGCGCGAGAGAGAGAGGGCGCGCGCGCGGAGAGAGAGAGGGCGCGCGCGCGAGAGAGAGAGGGCGCGCGCGCGAGAGAGAGGGCGCGCGCGCGAGAGAGAGGGCGCGCGCGCGCGAGAGAGAGGGCGCGCGCGCGAGAGAGAGAGAGCGGCGCGCGCGCGAGAGAGAGAGAGAGAGACGGCGCGCGCGCGAGAGAGAGAGAGACGGCGCGCGCGAGGAGAGAGAGAGAGAGACGGCGCGCGCGAGAGAGAGAGAGAGAGAGACGGCGCGCGCGAGAGAGAGAGAGAGAGAGA